>NC_048408.1:16826702-16883341 GCF_013103735.1 Etheostoma cragini
AGGAGAGGTCTAGTGCACCATATCCATTTATACACATTATGCACATAATGTGCATATGCACTAAAATGTCAACATTTTTTAGTCCCAGCATAAATGGGGTGGACAGTTCACACATGTAAAAGTCATATTATGTTCACACCAGTGTATTTGTAGGTGGCCTGTTATGCATGTATGTATGCATGTATTATGTATTTTGTATAAATGAGATGCTGACTGACTTTTCTTGGATTCATCACGTCTCTTTCGTTGGACAAGTCAAGCATGCATGAATACGTTACCATTTTTAATGTATGTCCTAATCCCACTCATTACTCTACGCTTTCTTCAGTGGAAGCAAGTATGGACATGTACACACCCTGACAGGCTATTCCATCACTGCCTTCTCCATCCCTCGATTATCCCAGTTTCACACCAAAACCCCTCCTCTTCTTCTCAATCTGCTCCACTGTGGACTTCCATCCCACCCGTTAAATCCTTCCATATTCACACTTTGTCGCCGCTGTGCTCATGCAGGCACTCTGTGGTGCATCCTCCCATGCTTGTCCCCATACTTTCCTCCCTTCTTCCTTCTTCTCTGCCTCATTCCCTTCTCAACCTCTCTGTATTGACTCTTCAGAAGTGCCACAGCTTGGAGAGTCCACTGTGGCAGAGACAGCCTAAATGACAGCAGGCACTCCAGCCTCCCTCCCTTCCTCCCTGGCCCCATCATCCATCCTTCCTTCGCGATACGCTCCCTTTGCTCCCTTTGCCACCCTTTCTTTCCTTACACTCGGTCGGTGCCGTAGCTCCTGTAGTCCACGGCAGCGGAGACGGCCACTATGACAGCAGGCACTCCATAGCCTGCCAGGTAGAAGTACTTAGTCCTGGAGTGTTCGCTCTCAAACACCTCCACCAGCATTATGTAGAGCTGCACCCCTTCCAGGAACATCCAGGTGAAGGCTGCCAAGAAGAAAAAATGGAGCAAGGCTGCGAAGACTGCACAGGCAATCTGGTGATGGAAAGAAAGATGGAGAGGATTTAAGAATACAGTAACACCACATACAAGAAAGGAAGTGGAAAAAAGCCACAAACAGTGCAGGCAATAAGGGCATGAGTCAGACTTAGAAAGTCATTATTTATCAAATTCACATAAGGACGTAAATGTGAGGGATTAAAAATTCATCTGGCAATACTGGAATAGAAAGGAAAGGGAGAGAACCACAGAAAGGGAACTCACAATCATAGTATACTATAACAGCAACTACAGGCGACAGACTGACTCAAAATCACTTTAAGATGGCAAAATTTGTTAAGCCTCTTTCACACGTTACTCCACATCTACAAGTCACACAAGAAGATAAATGAGAAAATAGAAGTGACAAGTTGGTGCTGCAGCCTCTGCTGATTGTCCACATATCAAACAGGAGAAGCAAAGCGCTTTCAAATAGGGCTGAGAGAGAAAGGGTGGGTGGGTTGTGAGGAGGGTGAACACTTTGAAAATACAATATGATTTTTGTCAATGCCAACGATCAACTAAATGACTCAGCAGCTCAGTATGAAAGAGACAGAGCATGCATACAATTTGACAAATCTTTGGAAAAAGCCAGCAGCAACATCAGTTTGCTGAATAGTTGGGACTTTATGCCATTATTAGAGCTGAAATGTATGTTTTGAGGAAACTACATAATCAAAATAGTGTATAAGTTCTTAATGTAGTTTCTTGTGAAATGGTCATTATCCAACATCAAATAAAAAAGTATAATATTGGAAATCACATGTACCAACAACAGAGGTTATACGTAAGTGAGTTTGTGTGTCATTTTAAATCACACTGTTAGTAGCCGTAGAAAAGTGACGGATGAAAGGGATGTGAAGGAGTTAGAGAAGCACATGATAAAGTACTTTTGAGAGAGTCTCCTGAATGTAAAAAAAAGGAAACACAGAGCAGCAAAGGATGAGCAGGAGGAAAATGAAAGAGAGGGTATCAAACCTAAAACCGCATGAACAATTTAGGCAACGGGATGGAAAGATTATTGGTGGTGCTTGAGAAAAGAAGGAGAGGAAAGAATGAGCAGTGAGATCTAGCCCGTCACGTTCATGGCAATGTTCTAATCTAAAGAGTCACTCCTAAATCACTGAATTGGAGAGCTAACAGACAGACTTTTATAATGGAGGGGTTTGCAGCGAGAGACAATTACCTAATGTCTGAGAGACAATGAGTTTAGGGGGCGAGGGAGTCACTCATTTCCATTTCTAATGATCACACAGTGTAGCTTACACACAGACACACACAGACACACACACACACAGGTAAAAAAGTGTCTGCTTATGCAAAGTCATTTAGTTTTCCAGCTGGAATTACTGGCTTAACTAGCTGCGAGCTAAGTGACGCTGAAGATGTTAATGGAGGTCACAAATAGTCACCAGTAATTAACGGCACACACAAATATGGAAGCAGGCGTACATACCAAGCAACATGATCACACACAAACATATAGAGACAAATAGAAATAGACAAACCTCAATGAAAAAACAAGTAAATCATGTTTTTCTCAATTAATCCTCAGTAGAATACAAAGGCCTGAAGCTGCTCTAAGGCTTCTTGAATACTATGGAGATGATTACGCACTTCCTCCCCAACGGACATACTCTCCATAATGATTCAAACAGCTCACAAAGTTAACAAAGGCTACCTAGCACTAAGACGTTAACAATGTCCAAAACGGCATTGTTCACACACATAGTAAAGTATGCACACATCATGGTTTCCTACAGTATATGTTAATGACCCTAGGGTGACTTTGCCTAGAGGAATTAAAGGAGAATGTCTGATTTCTGAATCTGACCAGTACGATTTTTATGTAAGTGCTTGCATCCAAGGGAGGTTATAACTCCTAATCCATGATTGCCGTATTGAATGCGGACCATATGAATTATACAACATGGCCTGTGACCGGAATGCAGAGCATGTGGATCCTGATGGTCAAGCCAAAAAACTTCACTGTGCATCATTAGGCTTGATATCTGTTGGTCCTTTTTCCACACAGCTTTAGATTTTGTTATTGTTCCTCCTCTTCTGCTGTCTTGAGTTGCAAAAGCTGAGCTGAGAGGTCATGGATCATTAACCGTAATAGAAAGTCCCAATCTGGTAAGGTTTGGGTAGTGGAAATAAAAAATTGAAAATGGGCATTTCGGTTATAACTAAGTTATTTAGCCCTTTTCGCACAAGCCTCAGTGGCCACAGAGACGGGTCCCACTGATAGAATCCAATTGAGTCTACTTTAGTCTGTAAAACTCTTAAAAGAAACATCACTAATATTAGCAAAGGCCCTCATAACTGCTATGTTTACATAGATGTAGAGCATACTACAATCATGAACCGTTGTTAGAATAAGGATCATTGTATTACTTACTTGACATTCGGGTGCACACGATGACACACAGTCAGTGCAGACTGACACAGTGACCCAGAATAAACCCTGGAGTCGGCCTGAATGTCAACATAGATTTTTTGGACCTGGACTGGGTAGGCTAATGAGCCTTTTACAACACAGCACTGTATATAGTAAATATCAGTGTTTATCAGGGAATTTCGATAAATGTATTACTATACGGCACTTTAAACCACTGTATATTACAAACTGGATCGGCAGCATCAATATCGCAGACACAAAAAAAACATAAAATTCTGCTCTTCTCAATCTCAGATATATTTGAAAATGATTCATTGCATAGCATCAACCTTTTATAAGACTAAGGCAGTACTCTACAATGAACAGCCAAATGCAGGTTGAGCCAATATTCAGTATCCTGCATCATATGGGCTCTGTTTGTGAAAGTTGTATTCCTACAAACTAATTTTACAAACATCCCCCTCACAACCAACAGGATTACCAGGCAGCTTTTGTAGCCTGAGGGGGGAAATGACTATCAAACCAACAGAAGACTAAAACACTGCATAAACATCAGCTAAGCTAAAACAAAGCAAAGTACATAAGCCTTAATACATTATCTAGACAATAAGAAAGTCTGTGTAATAAACACTCTGCATTGTAGATCAATCCGGCAGCAACTAAGAACAGACTAAGGAATGGGTAAATTAGGCTTTTAGTCCCCTACATTTTATTATATTTAAGTTAATTTGTCATAAAACAATCTGTGGCCTATAAAGCAATGTTTCCTTTTCAGCCTTTGTTGGCAATCCTTTCTGAATGAGCAGCAAACTGTAAAACGATCTAATCTGAAAAAGGTTCTAACGCAGCGTATGGTAATGATGTCATGGAAAACTGAGCATGTGCTCAACAATGGCAGTAAACCTTGTTTTGGCTGTTATTTTCCTTTTACATTTTACGAGAAAAAAAAAAAAGAATAATCCAGGCTCAAATACAAATATATGGTTAGTTTAGCAGCCACTCAGAGAAATTTGTGTGTTTAAATTTATTCCGGGAGCACTCTGTAACAAATCTGGTGTTTCTTCTTCATGTACATAGCTGCAATGTGTTAAACACCTGACAGCAAGTTAGTAAATATTTCACAATTTACTCTGCCAATAATGCAGTATGATCAGTGATATTGGTCAGTGGCAGTTATGCCAACACAGCATGAATAAAACATTTTGAAATGTAGCCTGTGTGCAAAATATGTTTTTTATTTATCCATTTCATCTATTCTAATAATAATAGACTGTCCATAGCTTCTTGTCAAATATGCACGAGAATACGCTGTATAACACACACACAGATATGAATTTAAAGAAAAAGCCCTTCTTACCGGTTGATCGGCCCTGTTGATGCCCACCAGAAACAGTGACTCAGCGATGAAGAGGCTGATGCAGAGGTTTTTGTGGATGGTGTTGCGGTCACTCTGCAGCCCGCGGAAGAAGCAAAAGGTGAAGATGCAGATAAGCAGGCAAACCAGCGACAACAGGATCCCCACCCATGTGATGACATCCAGGAGCAGGTCATGCATGCTGTCTGCTTTCTGTGGAAATTGCAAGAAAAGTGAGAGACAAGCTTGAGTGGGTTACTTAATAAAAATGTATTAACAGCGACAACATTTAGCTAAGTTTTGCTTCCGTTCGCTAGAAAAATAAATAAGTCATATGGTTGAAACAGGAAGCATACTGTGCTGACAGACACATATCCCCCTAACCATCCCACAACTGATGTGAGCCTGGCTGTGTGTCGCTGAGCGTTCAGGGCCACAGCGTTACGCTGCGTTGCACAGGTGTGCTGCCTCTATCCATCAGTGTCCTGCAACCTGGCAGGCAGAGCAATGTTCAACATAGCACTGCTGTGATGGATCTACTGCTCAAACCCTCACACTGTGTTCACAAATGGCTGCCAAGCTAGCTCTGACCATGACCCCTTTAGAAGTAACACACATCCTCTGGCCCAGAGGGAGAGATTGGGTGTCCCACAATATCCAGAGTTACAAGAGCCGATTTGTGAAAAGGAACTTGGTTTTAGCGTAACAAAAGAGGGAGACAAAAAGTACTTATCCCACACACAGCGGGACAATAAGGTTTGTGTCCAGCACGCCCACAGTGGCTCACAGATAACAAAATAAACAAGCCACTTTCACTTTCTGATCAGTCAAATATCATTTTTACATTAAAATAGGACCTATAGCTTGTGTCTCCGCTGTAGGTTTCTATGGTTGATTAAAATGCATCTGTTTTGGTTTTGAGAACTCCAAAATAGACTGAATGTTTGACATGCATATTTTTTGTCAACCCAATGTCATCAGATGGCTTGACGAACCAATTGCTAAATTTCTCCTGCCAAGAATGATTACTCAGTTCTCAGTGGAGTCTGGAGAGGTCCAATCTATTTTCCAGATGTTGTGGTCACCGTCTCTTTCTCCCCTCCCTCCCTTTTTAGAATCTGTTGACCAGCCTTGCCGGCCACTGCTAATCATATGATGAACAACTGACCCTTTGATCTTGCCCATCCCCACCTGGCGGGCACTGCAGAATAAATGCCTACCTTCACCTCCACGTGGGCCATGAGCACTGCAAAGCTGGTAAGGTGTGTGCAGGAGCAGGTGGTGTGTGTGCGATTGGTGGCCAGCAGACGACAGTCCTGGGTAGACCAGAATCCCGTCATGGTTCGCTTGGAGTAGCTCCAGAATGAACAGTTGGGATTGAAGTTCTCTTCCGAATGCTAGGGGCAAGGGAGGAGGGGGAAGAGGGAGAGAGTGAGAAACCGAGACAGAGAGAAAGAAATTGAAAGAGAGAGAGGGGGGGTGGCAGAGAAGAGGAGGGGTGAGAGAGCAGGAAGGCAGAAAACAGATACTTATTCTTGGGGGAGGTAGGATGTAGAAACATGAAGTGTTGGGAGAGCCAAAGCAAGTGAGAAAATGGTGGGAGGAATTGGTAGAGAAGGGGATGGAGAGGAAGGAACACAGAGGGAGTCAAGCACACACTACAACAAAACAACAAACAGAAGGGACAGAATGCGAGAGGGCAGCAACAAATAAACATGGCAGGAGGCGACAACACTGTGTCTGGGAATGTTGTGTGAGGTAGGAGCTGCTTGTGTTGTGTAAACTGGTGAAGCTGTGTATTATTCTCAAAATGAGCAAGTGCACAGTGAGGATTTATCTGCTACCAACAAGCTGGATCACCAACTGGATCCATTTGCTGGTTGAGTGAGCAACACAACATAAAAGTGTTGAATTGAGCACCACAACTCAAACAGTATGAAGCAATGTGGAATTATACTCTAATTCAGTTTGTTACTATTGTCCATTCCAGAACTGTTCTTGTGTCATTTGGGGCAAGTCAACATCAGTTTAGTCAAGTCTTGTTAAGCGAAAACGCAAGTCAGTTGCAAGACTTTCACCTCTGAACAATGACCATAAATGACACAGTGGTTTTACATAGCTGCATTAAGTCCCTTTTTTGTACGTAACTATAACCTAGAACTTTCAATGCTCAGGCCAAATAATTTAAAATTAGTAAGTGAAGCCCACAGCAATCAAAATAAAATCAAGTCCAGAGTCTATTTAAGGATAGAGCTTCCGTTATTCCGAAATTACCAAAACCGACAAAGCTGTATCACTCTATACATTTCAACTTCCCCAGCTTTTCTGTGGCACTGAAACAGATTTGAGATTCAAATCTTTAAAGTGCTCATATTATGCTTATTTTCAGGTACATAATTGTATTTAGAGGTTATATCAGAATAGGTTTACATGGTTTCATTTCCAAAAAACACCATTTTTTTTGCGTCGAAAGGAGCCAGTTGAGGGGGTTTGGGCATCTGGTAAGGATGCCTCCTGGGCCCCTCCCTAGGGAGGTGTTCTAGGCACCTCCAGCAGGGAGGAGGCCTCGGGGAAGACCCAGGACTAGTTGGAGGGATTATATCTCCAACCTGGCCTGGGAACGCCTCGGGATCCCCCAGTTGGAGCTGTTGATGTGGCTCGGGAAAGGGAAGTTTGGGGTCCCCTACTGGAGCTGCTGCCCCCGCGACCCGATACCGGATAAGCGAATGAAGATGGATGGATGGATGGACTATTTGTTTTCGTACTGGACATTTCTGCATCTCCTCTTTTCACCCTGTGTGTTGAGCTCTCTGTTTCAGCTACAGAGTGAGGCATCTCACTTCTGTTCCATCTTTATTGGGAGTCCCACATGCGCAGTAGCTGGTAAGAACTACTACCCAGTCAGAAGCAGAGTATGAGGGTGTGCCATGCTAGCAGCTAGGCGAACATTATAATGTGTAACAAAGTGACGCACGTTTGTCACAGAAGTAAGTCTGGACTACAATAGAGCTGTTTGGAGCAGTTTGCGAACAATGTTTTCGGAGATAGTAAGTCCCTTTGGGGGGGACTTTGGGCTTTTTCACTTTGTAAACCTAAACACAAACAAGATATATAACACAATAGAGGTTAGGGAAAAAGCCAAGAAGCATAATATGAGCACTTTAAAAAACGAGCCAACACACGTTTCCTTTAAAAAAAAGAATATAAGGCTAAATAATTTTCTAAAACAGCTGAGCACTGTAGATTTTAGCAAACATTATTTAAGCAGGAGTTAATAGCACATTAGCTGGGAACTATTTTCAGCTGTGAATTAACGCACATTTGGTTCTCTAGTGAGTATTCATAGCAGCAGAACGGTACAGTATGTGTGAAACTGAATCAAAATAAACAGTGACCATTTTAATTCTAATGAAGAACATGTCAGTTCTTTTATGTGTCTAAAGTTTTTGAATAATAGTGGATTTCTGTGGCACAGAGGAATAAAGTATTTCAAGCTTTGGCTACAACATTAACCTGATCCTTAACCTCTACTTCTGTCCCATTATCTCACAAGCAAGTTATATTTTTATGGTTTCCAAAAGAAGTCATCACCTTGCACCTTTCTTACCTGCAGGTGTTTGACAGTGAAGACCACAGGCTCAGACAGGTAAACCTTATTGCTCTCCTTGTTAATGGATGCTGTGATGACCGGGGAGTTGACGATAACAGAGTAATTAGGATAAACCGCCTCGCTGCTCAGTCTTACGCTCGCATTCTCTGTGGACAGATAGGCCCCCAAGTTCCTGTACAGGACAAAGGCCATCCTGATTTCACCTGTAAGAAGACACACAGGGACATGGAGGTGGTGCACTTTATAATTGTTGGCTTAAACCATGAGGAAAGAAATAGACAGTGGATGTGAGAGAGAGATTGCATGTGGGAAAACAATTTTGCGAGTGGGTTAGACGGGGAGAGAGAGAGAGAGAGAGAGAGAGAGAGAGAGAGAGATGGGTCGTAGACCTCATACTGAGACTGAGAGGAAGAGAGGGAATGTGAGATTTATCTTCTACCGTTTCTGCCGTGCTGTTTGAGAGTGCTGGCTGACAGCTGGATGGAGTTTCCATGTAGTTCTGACTGGGGGAATGTCAGGTCTGCTAGGTTCCCATCGGTGCTCAGCCTGGCCACTTCCAGCTCTGGAACACACACATGAACACACATTCACACAAACACACACACAAAAGTGTCAACTCATAGCACAGCATGTTACATCAGGCTTGTTTTTCAACCGCTTGTGATAACCATGTTTTCTCACTAAGTGCTTCACAGCAGAACACAGGCATGAATCCTGAAGCAGTGTCAAGCTTTATTTAAACAAAGAAAATGAAAAACACGGACACGCATCAAAGTGAAATTACTTGGATTTTTAGGCTAAAAAAATAAAGGCAATCATGTCTCCAGGCAACCGATCCAACACATTAAGGTAGATAATCCAGCATCTCTCTAGTATTGTGGGAATCTAATTTTACCATCCAGGTTCGTTAGCACA
Source organism: Etheostoma cragini (assembly GCF_013103735.1). Lineage (NCBI taxonomy): Eukaryota > Metazoa > Chordata > Actinopteri > Perciformes > Percidae > Etheostoma > Etheostoma cragini. Next base: position 16,835,974 of record NC_048408.1, read on the forward strand.
TTCCTGATAACGGCCGTGTAATGTATTAGATAAAGTTTCTAATTAAGGACTAATTATACCTTTGCTGTATCGCTATCTTGTGAGTCTGAGTGATTTGGTGATTTAGATACTGCTTTCATGGTAAAAACAGCTCCTTGATCAAATAAACAACACAAGGACAGATGGAAATGAGAGTGGAGGAGGAGGTGGAGCAGGAGAAGAGGGTGGAAGGAAAGGAAGTTGAGGAGGTCGGGGAGAAGTGCTGGTGAGAGGCGAAAAAGAAAGAGGGTAGTCAGAGGAGCCGAACGAGCATGATTGACGGGAAACGAGCAGATACTGTACGTTGAGAGGAGAGGATGAGAGTGGCGATAGGCGGAAAGAAAACTATGCTCTCTCACAGAGTACAAAAGATAGGGCACAAAGGCAAGACATGCTAAGCTCTGGGAGAGAGAAAATGGAGGCAGACAGACATTAACACAGACACTGATATGCAAATGCTGGCAGAAATAGAAAGAGAAACACTGAGGATGCAATTGTCCCTTCCTTGCACACGAGCCAAACTAAACACTCAAGCGCTGTAGACACATTAACATACCAACCCACACTCGCACATACATGTACACTCACTCACACCCACACACAGCGGCAGGTTATCATAACACGCTGAGTCTAATCTAATTAAAGCATCCTTGTCATGACAATCCTGCTCCTAAGAAACACACTAGTTCATTATTGTTATCACACACGCGTGCTGTTACCGCTGTGTTATCCTTTCAAATCACTTTTTTGGTTCTTATAATAACACTATTTATTTGTCCGCGTAATACTGTGCCATATAGTCACAATAACAACCTAACCAAATAATATAACCTACAGTAGCTGCAGTGGCTTCTTTAAAATGTGTCATTCAAATAATGTATTCCTGTCGTTCACTCTCCTCTGAAAGACAAAAAAAAAAATGGGGGGCTTAAAAAGTGCAATGAGGAGAGTGGAGAGGGAGGAATGGATGGAGGGAAGTGAGGATGGAAGAAAAAAAAACAGAGAGATGAGAGGCGGTTATGAATAAAAGGGAGAGATAATCACGATGGATCTGCCCACTGGATTTGCTGGGAGGAAAGATTAACGGCACAAAAAGGAGAGGAATGCGAAGACAAAATTTTCTACAAAAAGATGATTTCCTGTTTTAAGTCCTTCAGACATGTGGTAGCCTACATCTCGATGACTGTTTATGTAACCATATTTATGTAGTGCGTTCAGTGGGGGGGGGGGGGGGCATTGGAGGAGATACACGTTAAAAATGACGTAGTGTAAAAATGTAAGGGATGGCAAATGAACTGTTTTACTCAAACTCAAGGGATATGATTGACGTTGTGGAATCTGTCTCTGCTGTCTGTCTGCAATTAAAATAAAATGCTGGGATGTTATATCCTCGTCATGTGACTTAAATAGATGTGATTTCTTTGCTTACTGATGCAAAAGTGAGCAATGAAAGCCCTTGGAGCATCATTTGACATCATACCACCACCATCACCCTAAAGCATGCATCCGCATGCTCATCCACTCTTCTTCTTTAGTCATCATCCTCAGTCCTCCTGCTCCTCCTTCATAACTTTACATCTCATACTGGGTTGTATACAAGGCTATTGAATCCCAGTAATGGCGTGATAAATTGGAGAAACTTTTGAAATATCAAGTCAAAAGGGGACTAAATAGGAAGATAATCAAGGAACCATGAGAGAGTGCAAATCGCTGGGTACAGATGAAAGAAGGACTCACAGATATATTTTCAACTAAAGGCATTGAAAGTAAAGAGGGCTTTTGTTTCCGCCCTTTTCTATGGCCTAATGATGAGAGGATCAGTGAGAGGATGAGGAGAGATGGATGTAGGAGAAAGTGATGTGCACAACGCCACAAAAACTAGCTTTGTTCTGCTTTGTCAATTCCGCCCACAAGTAGGGGGGCTGAAAATGCGGGAAAAATAAACAAATAGTTATTATAGTCCCTGGAAAAGAATTCATCCCTGCCTTAGAAGGCCAGCTGTTTTCTCCCTTTGTGAGATAAGGATGGGTCTCTGTGGATTTGACCCTTCATAACCTCTTTACACAACAATCTGGACTTCTTCATCATGACCTCTCTTCTATTATGTAGAACCACTTTACAAGCCTGCTCTACATAATAGAACAGGCACGTAAAGCTGTACGTATATTTAGTCTATTGTATGGACTAGTTGATCATCTATGGCAAATGCAACCACAGTTTTCTTTATTTGAGTTAGTAGTTCATTTTTTTGCCTCTATACGGATGCTTGTGGAGCCAGGGACCATGGGTAGAAATTGAATAATATTATTGCAGAAAATAGTTATTTGCTCAGGAGTACTGTATCAGTGGGCCTGAAGTTGCAGGTTATTGTGTTGAGTCAGACAGACCACCCAGTAAATGGCTGTGTCATAGTAAAAGTAAAAGTTCAAAAGCTCAAATTCCTATGGTTATGTTGTTTCATTTATTCCATTTGTTTTTGCTTTTCTTTATCATGCACTTTTCATATACAATTTGATGTTTCAGTAATCAAAATGAGCTACTTTTACACAGTTTTATTCAGATTTTAGACTGAGATAAATGAGAACAGGATTATCTTTGACATTCCTTAAATGTTTATTAAACATTACAGGTTTTTGCTTTGGTTCTGTTGTGTTTTTGCACACAAATTATTAATTTGACAGGGTGATTTATCAAGTAAGACATATAGATTAAAAAAATATTTTACATTTTTTTAATAATCTCGTTCAAAAGTAAGATTTATTAGAAAAGGTGTCTATGGCAACCTATCAATTAAGTTTAATGTCAACGCTAATTTTCTCCTTAAATAATCCTTCTAGAATACTGCAACCTATGTATTATGCAACCATGCCGTTTGTTAGCCAGTCATTGCCCTGGCGCTGTTTAGCTCAGATTCATGCAGACAAACTACAAGCTGATCTACACATGTTTTTCTCTTAACCATCAAATCAGTGAAACAACAGAATTATTTTGCCCTGCCTTTATTCATGTCTACTCTTGTCCATTCCCATGTCCAGAATGTGTTATTGTGTATATTCTCGCTTTGCTAGACCAGAGGGGGTCTGGCTACTCCACGTGGCATTCCGGGATGGGACAGAAACATGCTCTGAATCATTGGCATTTATTTAAACCAATGAGACTTGTCATGGGCTGTGAAATGCTCCACACGGCTGCAAAATAGTTGTGCAAAAGAAAATTTAGAATGGACAGCTGGCTAGCTGTCTCAATTTACCATGCAGAGATCTGAGGAGCAGTTAACCATAGTCCTCAGAAATCCCTCGGAGTTTGAAATTCTAACACAAAGGAGGCACAAACGGACATCGGCGAAAATGCATCCGGCGGCGTTTCCTGGGGCACCGGAGCAATCCCGTAAGAGGAATGTCAAGCATATAGACCAGTGTATGTGTAATTGCACAGATGAAGGGTGATGATATTATTTGATGCAATGTTAAACTAGATAGTATACTTTGTTTCTGGTTTGTATTATGAAACATAGATCTGAGGCAGCGGGTTGAGTAATGCATGCTGTCAGCGTTGCCTCTTACTATCATATTACATCATATTCTTAGATCTTTAGGAGCCAAAGCTGGTCTACGTGATTATAAAGCTGTAACAGAAAAAGAAAATCAGAAAGAAAATCTAAGAATCACATTTCTGCCATTCTCACATTTCTGATCACATTGTAGACATTCTAGCGTCAGTTGCATTGCATTCAGGTACAATCAACAAAACATCAAAAAATACTTTTGTTCCAGCCGAGCCATACTTTGCGCTCCTACAAATTAACACCTTAGACATGACCCATTGCAACCGCAGCCTTCAACGCTTGGCTACTGTGTAGCTTAACCACAGCAAATGGAGGTTAAGTGCCTTGCTTGAGGGCATCTCAAAAGGCTCCTGTACAGTTGCAGGGTTCAACTGAGTTTGGAGGACAGGAAGGAACCAAAAAGAAAAATGTACTCACGGATGTTGTCAGTTGTCTCCTGCACAGTGTCCGTCTTGAGGAGGTTGTCCGCTAACATGAAAGCCCCCGTCTCCACGGTGTCGAGGAGCAAAGTGGCCGAGTGCAGCTGCCCGATGGTGGACAGTTCTCTCCAGGCTGCCTGGGCTCGTGGCTGAAGCAAATTATTCGCTGTCTCCACCATAGCCTGGAGCAGCAGAAATACAGAGGTTACATGAAGGTAGCCAATGCTAACACCTTTCAGTCAATGACTCTAACACCTTTCAGTCAATGATGCTAATGTGAAAATGAATGCAAATCCATTCATAGTACAAATAACATTGCTAGGCCATAACTACTGAACACAGCAGTCAGTGGGATGCAACAGTGAAAATGCAGTGGCTTTTTTCCATTTATCATGTAGATAAACCATGAAGACAAAAACATGTTAGCAATGCAAATGTGGCATTCCCATGCAGACATAACAAAGGCAAAAACACAGCTGTTAAATGAAAAAAAAGTACATTTCCAAAATTTTAGTCCACCCTTTTTGATGTTTATTAGCACCTTTTTTCTCCAGAATGTTTTTTTATAAAAAGAATGTTGTGATTGAAAATCCACCAGAGATGTTCTGAAAATCAAGCTAAGCTAATTAGCTGATTGCAATCACCATGTGTCTACACCCCCAAGCCTGCTTAATTTTTTTTTTTTTTTTTTGAGGAAGAGTCTTATCTTCAAGTTGGAAAACTTGTGCTTGAGGGTCTGAGTAGAAATTAGCGTTTTATCAGATAATGTCTGCTGGGTCATATCCAGCCGTTCACAACGGTTCTGAATCCAAAAATATTACCAAACGAAGAAAAGTTAGCTCGCGTAGATGAATTGCTTTCCATGAATAAATACTTATTTTGTCTTCAACATTCCTTAATGCTCTTAAGAATTCACCTCCTCATTTCCAAACATGACACACACACACACACAGACACACACACACACACCTGAAAAGACCCAGGGAGAGATAAAGAAACTGAGAGAAAAGAGAACCAGTGGAGAGGGGGGAGAAGTAGAAGGGTAGAGCCATGGGAGAGCGATAAAACAGTCCAGTGAGTCCATGGTGACAGGCATCCGCTGGGAACAAGGGAGGCGTAAAAGCGAAAACAGGTGCTATCAAACACACACATCTCACACTCCCGTCTGTCTCTTTATTTTCTTACTCTCTGACTGTAAAACACAGTTTCCGCACTCCTATCCTTCACTTATCTCCCACTCTTTCAATGCGTCTCCCTCTTGAGGAGGGTGGATGGGGAAAGTGGAAAAAAGGAACGCAGGTGCTGTTATACAAGCAAATGGGGAGTCCAGTGGGGAGTTGCAGGGGCAGAGAGGAAGAGTGAGAGACATCAGTTTATTGGTTTTCACACATCAAGCATTTGACTTTCTTTCTGCCCCTTTCACTCAGGGTTAGGCAACCGAGGGTGGAGGGAAGACTGTCGTCAAGAAATAAAGAGTGTGTGCGTCCTAGATAGAAACACTGTAGATGATGACTCAGAAGTGTTGATAGCATGTGCTACAAATTGTGCAGTTGTCCTCTGGAATTAGAGCTAATCCTACCTGTTTATTTTGGGGGTGTGATATCCACATGTAGATACAGTATATCACACACACAAATGGGATGCTTAGTCAACAAACAAATATAATAATATTACGTCCTCTTTCAGCGCTACCAGCTAATTAGCTGGGATGCATATCGGATGAGTTTGGGAGGGCTACATGTAAACAAAAACTAATTAATCCACTGCTTCAGAGAGCAACCAAAATAAGCAGGAGTGGATAGGTAGCACACACATACGCATAGCCTGCACCACCAACTCTGTTTCTTTCTCCATCATTTCCTAGACTGAGACAGACAGACAGCTTCGATACACCTTTAAAAGAAAACCTTGGCTCATTACAACTTGAGTTGTATTTTTGTAGTTTTTACCATTATTGATAATCCATTGACCTTATCATTTGAGTCATTTTAAAGCAAAAACACCAATCTTTGTCTGGTTCCGGCTATAAAATGTGCTTTCTTTTCTGCTTTTTCCTCTGACATTGCATTGACTGAACAGGTAATCAATAATGGAAATACTCATTAGTTGTAGCCCTACAGTAGACAGAACATGTATTGTCAACAGTATCAGAATGTTTAATCGTTTTAGACGGTCACTTAGCTGCTGTTTGGCATCGTTGTATGGCATATCTTTAGGTTTTTGAATATACTTGTCATTTCATACGCTTCTTTATGATATTTTATATGCAAATAAAAAACCAACAGATTAATGGAACATTCAAATAGTCATTTGAAGGCCTAAAACAAGCCAATATGATCTATTCCGCTTTAGGACTGGGCCTATAGCATTTTTTGAACAGTAGCCTATAAAAAGAAATAAGGCATCAAATGTTAAGGTTATCATTATTGTGCCAGGTAAAAATGTTGTATCTCTGTCACTACCCGATGTGAGTCAAGTGCAAATGTGAGTCGCAGATGCGTCACTTTGCGACAAGTAGCCTACAAGATGCTAACAAGAGGCTTCTGTAATGTTAATAATACAGTAAAAATGGACCTACTTCACAAAGTTCGTTCACTCTGGCTACAAGTTAGGAATTAAAGACAACAAAGGCTGTCAGTTGAACGGTGTTTGATTTCCATCTTCTGTTACCGTTTGTAATGAGAAAAGTTTATTATTTTTGGATTTCACAAATTTAAGTATGACAAGTCATGCTGTAAAGAGTTTAAATCTGAGCATGTGCAACTCACATCGGGTAGTGACCATAGACAGTTGAAGAAAGGTAATTGTCGGTACACGATCCGTCCTGCCTGCACGATCCATTCTGCGCATGTGCAAGATGTTTGCGCATGCACTGATGAAATCATGATGAACGCAGATTTACGACACTGCACGATCTGTTCCCATAGAAAGTTAAAGAAAGTCTGTCCGCCTCCACCGGAAAGCTAACCTTAGTTTAGCTAACAGCTAATTCGGCTAACCACTAGCTGAGACAGCATGTACAAGATCCTCAAAACTTAAAATACGCACCCTACTCTAATGAATCACGGGTTTAGTGATAGTGCACCACCCGCCCACCACGCTAAATGACCCAAAACGAACACACCCACAGGTGCATGCTAGGTCTGGATAGCATGCTAAACGATGAAATCATAAATGTATTATCATAGACAGTTAAAGAAGTGTAATATGGCAGAAATCCATAGTGGATCCTCCAGCGATGAGGATTTCTACATTGAACGTCTACCTCCATTGAGGTCTGTGAAGCTTTTCTGCTGTTTGGGATTGTCAATCCCTGTCACGGTGACTGCGATCCCCAGCTAGCTCAACAGAGAGCCTGAATGGACGCTGGTAGATTGAGGAGGACCTGACGTTCAGACAGGTGAGTACAACGAACTTACTGTGATGGTTGTATTTCTCCAGAGGAGGATGTCGTAGCTTTTGCGTGAGTGCGTGTGCGCTACTCAGTGTAAACCCTCTGCATCTCACTTTCTGTTTTGGCTTTAATAAATGATGTGTGTTCGCGGCTGCAGTGGCTGTGCTGTATTTAATGGTTTGCATCTATGTTGTCTGCTTTGGTGATGTTTTATTCTGCTGCTGATTCTATAAAAAGTGGGTGGTTATTAAAATTAGCGTTGGGAAATGTATTAATATATATCGATATCGTGATATGAGACTAGATATCTTCTTAGATTTTGGACATCTTAATATTGTAATAGGCTATGTCATTTCCTGGTGTTAAAGGCTGCATTAAATTGATATCATTTTCTGAATAGAGCAGATTGTTTAGCAGAAGTGTTCTATTATTTGTGTTTACCCACTTAGTCTTTATATCCACATGACCATTGATTATTTATCACAAATCTCATTGTGTAAATAATTTGTGAAATAACCGGTAGTAAACACTACAATACTGTTACAGTATCTATATCGAGGTATTAGGTAAAAAATATTGTGATATTTGATTTTCTCCATATCGCCAATCTCTAATTGAAATTCATTAGCCTGTTGATAACAGTTGTAGTCTCTGTACAGTACAGGGTGCAGAGTGCCCTCTATAGGAAACCATTGTTGGTTTGGACTCTGTGGTTTGATGTGTAGGTTATATGTTGACATGCATTGTGTAGCCTAAATCTGATTTTATAGGTCCATCATCATCACATAGGACCACATTTTTGCGTCATGCTCCCTCAATACCCTTTCCCTTTTCATAATACAATGCAGAGTATTCTAACAGTCTTTAAAGTAACAGTACTTTTACTTGAGTAAAATTTTGTAGTACTCTTAACGGTGTAAATGCAGTAAACGTTGATAATAATCCCACATTACACAGAAAAACTGGTAGTCCTGGTAAAGCAAAAATGTTTTGAGCCCGTTAAACCACAGGACCCACCCCACCAGGCAAACTTGATTCAATAAAAAACAAAATCATATAAAATTAGGTGTCAAGAATCATGAAAAAATAACTGCTCTAAGACGCTGTGGGCCTGTCCGCCAAAGATGCTGAGCCAAATTATGAGCCAATGCCATGGGCTGCTGGCATGGACACACTCCCGTTGGAGCTGTGTTCGTTTGCTAGCGCACACAGTATACAAAATAAAAATCTAAAATAGTATGAAGTGTGATGAATGTCTGGTACCGAGCAGTTAATATTCTAATTATTTTACAATTTGCCTTTGCAATCTCCTCCAAATAGCTTTGTCTAGTCTATACCGTTCAAAACCCATATGGTTGTCTGACTGCTCATGCTTTTTGTCCTGTTGGACATTAGCCAGTTTGTTGCTTACCCTAATCTCTGTGATTTCTTTGATAAGTACAATTGTGACTGATAGGAATTATTGCCCAAACTATAATAATAGGACCCACGTTGTATACAACCAGAATGTTCTGTTAACTGCTTGTATTGTGGAAATACTGGAGTCTCTGTGGTCTCACTGCTGTGTGTGCATGAATGAGTCCACATGCAGTGACATATACATACCAGATACAATGTTGGAGCAATTTTTTTATGTGCAAGTATGGGTGTTTGCATTGTGTATGGGTTGCATGTTTGCTTGAATTTGTGTTGGCATTCAATGTGTGTGTAAGTGTGTGTGTGTGTGTGTGTGTGTGTGTGTGTGTGTGTGTGTTTGAGGGTGTGCACAAAGGGCTGGGAGAGGCATTGCAGTGCATCATTCTGCTCCACTTGCTGTACAGTAGCAGTCCAGGCAACAGAGCGAGAGAAAGAGAGAGACGGAGGAGAGGATGCTCTGTGGCACGGCAGATATAACAGCAGTGGCACTGCTTTCTGTTTGCTCACGCTGGTGGTGCTGCTCCCAAACGCTCACTTTGATGTGTTTCAGATAACCCTCCTTTTCTACTCCCATTAAACTTTTCATTGCTTTTTATTGAACTTTTGATTATCTTGCATTTTCAATTTCATATAATTTTTTCATTGAAATTTAATATGCTGGCGTAGAGATTGGATCTGTAGAGGAGAGAGATAGGTAGGGAGAAGAAGGGGTGTGATTTCCTTGAGGTCCAGACATACCCACATCAGAAACTGTGTGTGTGTGGGGGGGGGGGGGGCTTGAGGGCTAAAAATTGAGACATGTTTTTTAGAGGTCTTCAAAGAGGGAAGAGACTCTGCAGCGACAGATAAGGGTGTCGTTTTTGCGTGTGTCTGTGACTATGTATTACCGGTTAGGCACTCGCATTTGTGTGCACATACCCACAGCATGCAGGCACGCACACACACACACGTACACATGCCAGTAAATGGGGCAGAAGTGAAATGCTTTGAAGCGTTGGGGTAATTCAGCGTAAACAGTGCCGGCAAGACAGACTAGAGCTGGGCTTCTTCTCCCAGTTACACAAGTGGAGCATGGGCACATGCACATGAACGTACAGTATGTGTACACCCACACACAGTAAGACATACTTTGTAAAATGACAAAGTTGGGATTTGAGAAGTATGGAAAAGGGAAGAGTTGAGGAAACAGTAGATTTTTTCTTTTCTTTTTAGCACATGGCTGAGCTCTAAGAAAGTGCATGTTTTGGAAATGTTTTCATCAGAGAAGCAGGCCTATCTGTCAGTGGTTGTTTGAGTTTGTCTTCCCTGACAGGATGAGTTTGCTGCTAAATCAGGCTTAAAATTCACAACATGTTCTGACCCGCCATCCATAAATAGAGGGCAAATTAGACATTGTCATTGAACATTGCTGTCTCCTCACTGCCCCCTTTATTGTTGTTTTCTCTTTCTTTCACATTCCATTTCTGTTTCTGTGACTCTCTTCTCTTTCTCTGTTTAATTTCTACCCCCCCCCTCCCACCTCCCCCTGTCTTGTTCTCAGTCTACCTTGCAGACTCTACCTCCCTCCATCAATCCACCATACAGAATGAAAGCCTCTACACACCACCAACTTCATCATGAATAAATTGCCAATTTAGTATACATGAAATAAGTCTCCAGTTCCCCAAACGAAGGGTGAGATGAGGAAAGATGTAGCGTGAGAGGGAGAGAGAGAAAGACAGAGAGAGAGAAGGAAAGAGAGAATTCAATTATTTTTTGTCTCTATTAAGAACCCAAACCTCCTGCCCACTCTCCTCACTTGGCAATTAGTGCTGTAGATAATTAACGAGGAGAGGGCAGCACCACACCACATCCCTAATCACGCACATTTCTATCTGGCAGAGTAAGGGACTGTTGGTATAATTTTGTTTCACATTACTAAGGCTAATTATATAATCGATCACTCCCAGCCCCTGCTGTACCCAAGGTGTGTGGTGTAACGTTTTGATTTTAACCTGTAACAGGCTGTCTGAAAGCAGCCACACTTTAGAATTCAGCACTTATTGGATTAAAATATCCAACTGATTTGATGTGAGGGCAAGAGATCATTGTTAAAAATATATTTATACATTTGTGGTTTGCATGTGTGATAGTGTGTGTTGGTGTGTGTGTTTGTCAGCTTGCATATAGTCCTAAGCCATGTTCTATGATGTGACTTTGCTGACTGGTGCTGACGTTAAGACTTTTCAGGGGAGAGTGCGGGGAAAAAGCCTGTATCAGGAGAAAAAGAGCTAGCCCATCAAGGGTGCATGTGTGTGTGTGTGTGTGTGTGTGTGTGTGTGTGTGTGTGTGTGTGTGTGTGTGTGTGTCGGGAGGATGCAGAGAGAGAAAAAGAGAGACTCTGCAGTCTATCTACAGCACGTGGATGAGGAAGGTGGAGTCTTTTGATGTTGTGAATAGTGATTTTAGCTGACCAAAAACATGTCTAAATGATTGGATTTTCCGTTCATGGGGTGAGCCCATGGCGTAAACAAGAACATACATCAATAAAAGCAGAGCAACACGACAGAAAAATAAATTAACACTGAGCCACAGATGCAAGTTGGTATTATTTTTAAGGCACTGAGGCTGTGACCAAGCAATTTGCAACCGAGTATCCATCATACTCAGTTATCCTCTCTGATACAGCAGCAGAGCGGACACTGCATTGAATGGAGATGGATAGCGAGTCACTTGGTTCCAGGCAGGCCTGTTTACAATTCTGCAGACAGAACTGTAAAACAGATGAGCTATTATTGATATTGATCATGGCCTCGATTCACTACTATTGATTCCAAATGCAAAAAAAAAGTGAGTGAAATTAAAAACAAAAACGAATCTGAACCCTTTGAGGAGACTCAAACGTTTGGGAGGGGACACCCGTTACAAGTGATTCTGATGCCCGCTGTGGTTCAGGATCAGGATAGATCGATAGATCATCCTCCTCAAAGGGTTGGGATGCAAATTATAAGACAACTGCTGCAGCATAGAATTTGAATTCTAGAGAGCATTGTAATGTGCATCAGTGATCACACCTACACAAGCTCTCTTTGCAAATTACATGCTGAGTGTGAAGAAAAAACACAACATGTGGGTCTATGCTGTGACAAAGTAATCAACGATACCAGGAAGTGGAAATACCTGTGTGAAAAACCTGCAGGACCTTTCTCTCTTCTGAAGCTGTAAATTCAAACAATTCAGCTGTTAGTGATACAACACCTCTCAGTCACACACACACACACGCACACACACACACACACACACACACACACACACACAAACACACACACACTCTCACTCGCGTGCACAAAGGCAGTCTCACACACACTTTATAAACATTGAACAAAAAGACTTTGGTATAAATTGTTTTTCTTCTCACTGACCCCCTATTTTTCATTCACACTCCCATAACTGTTGTCTATTCCCTTCCCTTTTATCTTCCAGGTGGTGTTTATAATTATTTGTTACTCCATTCCTTTTCCTATCCATTCTCTGCAACTACTGTCAAGTTAATTGATGGCATTAATTACCACGCCACTCGTGCATGATTGGTCATATTCGATTTCCTTTCAAAAATTAGCATAATAAGCCGGCATATTACTCAATTAGGTATACATAATTGGGCCATTATTGAAAACGAGGATTGCTCTTCCTCTTCTATTGAGGACTTCCTTTCTGCAAATTTAACCTTTTTAACAGGCCATTTGGTCAACAGCAAAACACAGATTAATTGATTCCACTAACACATGTCCCCGGTATGTATTCACTTCACATGTGTTGTGAATTACTAAGAGGGAGCAGTGGAAATGTGAAGGGTGTGTAAGTAAAATGAAAAATGGCAGACCCTACTGAATAAAATGGGCCTTGTGACTTAGAAACTAAAACTAGGAAGAAAAAATAGCCAGTGACTGTATAAAAGGTGGCAGTGGCTGTCAGTCTGGCTGCTAAACACCGCCCATCACTGTTGACCTTAGCAGAGACAATCAAGAAAACAGTCCTCCATCCAGTCAGTCGGTCAATTAGCTAGCCAAGCCAGCCAGTCAGCAATTCCCAATGATTTAACTCATTTTAATTGAATGCCTACATGAACAAAGTACAAAACTCAATTCTCTCCTTGTCTACCGGATTAGTAAAACGGATCCGTCCATACTCAGGATTGAGTTTCCATTAATGTAATCCAGACGTGAGCACTCAAGGCCGCTTGTCAACAGCATTTTCATAACTCAAAGGCTGAAGTTCACTAAACAATGAGCTATGACGTAAATTGTGTCCCAAGCCTGTTTTTATCTCAAATACTGTATGTTTTAATGAGAATAACTCCTAATGGCGAAGCAGGGTTTTATTAAATCCCGGGCCCTGATCTGACACATGTTGCCAAATACTAAAAGCAGTTATTTATCACCCATAAGGTGGAGCCAATTTTTCTAGGAAAACTCTCAGAAGAGGATCAAATAACGTCTAAAAAGGAACTATTTATCATTTGGAAATCTACAACGTTATGTATGGTTCTTCATCAAACTCTGCACTCAGAGACTTTTCCAACCCCTTTAAGATTGAGTGTAAGACAAAACCACGAACCTCTAACGCTATTCATCTCACTGTTAACTTGAGTTACTCGATACGTTCCCTTCTTTCTCCCTCATCCCTCTTTTGCTTAATATTCTTTCATTACCGTGCATCTCTCCGCTTAGCAGTGCCTGCAAGAAAATGCTTTATCTCACTCAATCACTACCAGTGCATTGACCGCCCAACGCGAGGGTTTCTTGAGGCAGTACCTTGGTGAGGCTGCGGGCTGCGCTGTCCTTGCCCCCGGGTGTGAGGTTCCTGAGCTGGACGTCCAGCAGCTCGACCAGTTGTGCCATGGCCCGCACAGTGGATGGCACGTCGCCAGGACGCAGAAGCCCTTTGGTCTGCTCTGCCAGCTCCCTGGCCACAATTGCTGCAGTCTCGCCCGAACGGAGCTGGGAGCCAAACAGGGTGATGGGGGCACAGAGTGGAATAAAGTCAAAGAATGAGAGACATGGATGAAAGTAAAAAAAAAAAAAATAGAAAAGAAGTGAAGGGAAAGTTGGGTAAAAAGTGAGCGCATGAAGAGGAGGACAGTGAGGGGGACGAAAGAGTACAGCAAAAGACAGATGGAAAAATGACAGGAAAAGATGAAGGGCATAGAGGTAAAGGACAGATGGAGTGAGAGAATTACAGAGAAATGGGCAAGACAAGAATAAGGATGGGATGGTGGAGCATAAAGAGGAGTGATTAGGTTATTTGAAGGGACAATAGGAAGTGTTTTTTCCTAGCACTTTTTGTTTTATAACTCTTATGATAAAAACATTCGAGAATACTTTACAGTTACAACTCCTAGCACTTCTGCTGCAATTCTGATTTCACAGACCTTTTTTTTCCTTGTTTTGTCTCATGAAGCCTTGTGCCTCATGCGACAAAGGCCATAGATTGAAATTGTGGGACGTTAAGCTGGAGCAGCACTTTCCAGAGAAGAAAGTGTCTTGAAGAAACAAACTTCAATGTTTTCCCATCAAAAAGCAATGCATTCTATGTAAATTATCATATGATGATAGCACAGTGTGAGTGAAGGATCTTATTGGGCACTTCCATTACCCTACAGCCATATAAAAGCTCACAGATCTGAAACATGAGTTAGGGCAAATGAAGATGGATACATGGCCACAATCTTCCCCTGTAGTCAGTGCGTCTTCATGCATGAGAAATCGCTGCAGGAATAAATCCATAACACATACCCTTTTCCCCCCTAAAGCTATGAGCTCGTAGGGAGCAACGAGGGCCAGCAGCAGCATTCAGACTTACTTTCTGCATGATGTGATTGACCCAAGGCGACGTGCAGTTGCTAAGGTCAGGGCCTTGGGGATCCCAGTAGCCCAAATGGGCCATGCACACGTATGTGGCAACGCCTGCAAGACAAGCAAAACCAACATTGTAGGACAGCACTGACATTCACAAGGAGACACGAAGGCTCTTAATGTGCCTGGGGTTCAATGAGCAGTTAGTGTGTTGATGGAAGGAAGGAAAATCGAAGGAACTGCTTTATTATGTGAGCTAATTGATTCAAATATTGTGTGTTTGTGTGTGTGTGTGTGTGTGGTGTGTGTGATATATTTAATTGACAAGTCAGGACAATTTATTCATGTCTTACATTGAAAAACAACAAATGGTAGGCTAACTGACGTGATTTAAAAAGGTAAAAAATATTAAAATAATTTAAATTAGAGAGAAATTGAAAATAATTACGTTTTTATGTTATCTGTAATGTGCTGTTAGCCTTTTTGAGTATGTTTTATAAAAAATATTGACTTGACTTGATTTAGTTAAAGGAGATACCGTAGTTACTTACAGGGGTAAGGTGTTACATGTGTCATGCTCTGTTTGAGTTACTAGCCAGAAGCTTTAACACACTTCTAACAGGTTCAAACTGTGTTCTGCGGCTTATACCTTTTGTATGTAATAGTGGTACTGATCCTTTTAATTAAAGAACAAATATAACATATTAAATATTTGGTTTCCACCTGGTTTTCTACCTGGTTTCTAACTTTGCCAATGAAACAACTCTAACATGGTTACGGTTGTATTTCCGCAACATTTTGCCAAGACTTTTCCGAAGAAGAACAGACTAGACATATTTCACATGGCAAAGCTTTAAAACACACTAACCAACCATTTACTGGTCCTACTGTCAGTTCTTCTATACATTCTGCTATATGCAGCTTCCTTACCCAGGGTGCCGACTGGGCAGGGCTGCTTGGCTGTCTGGCCTTGCTGTGTCCGGGGCCATGATATGTCGGCTGTTAGCCTTGGACTGCAGAAGTCCTGGGGAGGCAGGGCAGGAGGCTGGGGGGCCACTGGAGGGACCTGCACCGGAGGGGAGCGTCCTCTTGCTTTCTGGTTGGTGTCGGGAATCTGGTTGGTGTCGGATGATGAGCCACTGGCTGGAACCAGGACAGGCTGGCGAACCGTGGTGGTGGTTCGATAGCGCTGGCCGGGGGAGGTGGTGAGGAGAGGCCGCGGGGTGGTGTAGTAGGGAGGAGAACGAGTGGTGATAGTGCGGCTGGTAGATGAAGAGGAGGAACCTCCACCACCAACTGGACCTCCTCCACCTCCTCCGCCTCCTCCAGCTCCTCGGATAGGTGGCATCATGGGAGGTGGACGATAGTCTAAAGAGAAAGAGAGAAGGTTTGAATTCACAAAAACACAGCGTCTTGTGTTTTAATCAAAGAGTCAGGTCCCAAAATGTGTGTGTGCGTGTGTACAGATTTGTGGGTCCCAACATGACTGGAGTCCTATTTTTCTGAGCTCCTCGTGCCAGGATTTGAGTTCAACATGTATTCTCAGGATGCAAAGGTTAAGAACAACAGAGTTAAAATAATTAAGTGATCAAGCAAACCGTCTGTGGCAGCACCAAGTGATGTGAGCAATCGCCTTCAAGCGTACATATTATTACAGTGACAGACACAAACACATTTGCCAGCGCTCATTTACACAGCACTAAATAGCTTTGACAGGGAGTAGCTCATGTTTCTCATGACTTATTAGTGTTTCATCCCTCGTCAATGTAGTCATATGCCACGCTGGAAATCCAGAGTTCTCGCGAGAGCACAATTTGAATTTGCTCAGTTAATCACTCTGGCATTGAGTAGTCGAGCAACTATGCCCTTGTTGCAGTGCTGCACCAATCACATCGGTGTATCTGATATAGGCGGGCCAGAGGCAAGCTCTGGTGGTAGCTAAGCGTATGGGGCTCTGGATACGTCACCCCTTCTGTTGTGATTGGTTGTAGTGTTATCCAATTACAGTGAGATTTTTCTAATGCAGGCTCGGTGCCGCCCCTTGAGTTGGGCCATTTTCATTGCTCAATGCCGACCCTTAATCTTTCAGATTAGGGTCTGGATTTCCAGGCTAGTCACATGCCTGATCTCTGTGAGGTTTTACTTCCAAGTTAAGGAGATGTTTTTCCAATCAGCATGTCTGCTTAAACGGTACACTATAACGTATAAAAGCAAAATTTCCTCCAAGCAAGGCTAATAATTGGTCCGCCCTACAAATGTGCACGCGCTTGCCAGTCTCTCCTATGGGGACTGGTACACAGTAGTGGCTCCTGCTGCATAACCAGAAGAACACTACTACTGCATGATTCATGCCACTATGACATCATGAGAGGAAAAAAAGGCCACTCAATTGTATATGACACACTCTCTTAACGTCATATTTTATTCTAAAAATGCTCAATTATTCACATTGACCCTGTGCAGGGGGCAGGAATAAAGAATGGATTGAGAGAATGGAATAGCGAATGTGTTTGTGAAGTGTTCCAGTGTCGTCTTGTGAACATTTTATACCAGTGTGTCTCTGCTAAACTCCTGTGGCTTTCAACTGCACATGGTACAAATCAATACTGTAGGATCGAAAGTTGGATAGAGGGAAATTATTATTTACATTTTTGCCTCACTTTCGCTTTGAATTATTTTATCGGCCTCAAATCATTTTATAGTCATTATGTGTAATATTTCATACAGGCGGGGCCAATTTTCTAAAGCCACATTTTCGCCTGAATACATTCTATAGCAAGGCAGGGAATAGCTTTGTCTCTCACTGTCACCATTTTTATTATACAGCTTAGATTGCCTGAAAGTATTTATGAATAAACAAATTGCATTCATTATGAATAGGAATTTGAATGTAAAGTCTACTAGCTCCAATTTTTATACTTTATAAAACAAAGCTGATGACAACAATGGTTTGACTATTGACCTATTAAAAACCCATGTGTGGATTGCCTGAAGTGCACATAAAGGCAAGCACACAGAGACAAGTCTTTGAGATCACAAAGCTACTCAAATATGAATTCTCATGATTTAATGTTATGCCACTTTAACAAGAGAAATGTATATTTCATAATCTCCAGTTCTTTGTTTAGTCAATATTTTCCACACAGTACGAAGATCTAACGGTCTGTCTCGGGAAAGCTGAACCCAACTGAACTCGCCTAAAAAGATTTGACCAGCAACTATGAATACGATTATTTTTTCCTGAAAAGTGTGCAATATACTGACATCCCGCTACATGAATTCTGAGTGATGGAGTCCTTCAGGCTCTTAGAATTCATTTGCTGCCAGTTGGGGTAGCAAAAAGTGTGAAGTTGCCTTGCGGTTTCAGGTCTGCTCTGATGTTAAATTTCTTGATTCCATGATTTTCACCGCTAATGGAAAGCACCGACACTTGTGTTTTTCTGTCTAAGGGGTTGGTCTGACTTAGGCCATACTATGTCCTACATGTTGGTTAATGACATTGAAGTGTTATAGAGTTTGTTGTCTTTTAATGGGGCTGGGTGTTTTGCTCACGCAAGTGATGGGGAAAAAATGGCACATATTTGTAACTACGGTGTTTTTTTTTTTTTTTTTTTTTTTCAAAATCAGATCAACGGCAGAGCGGGCGGGGTTTACCCAGTCTAGGTGTTTATATTATTTACTGTGAACTGAAGTCATCCCTTCCTGTGGATTTTTACTTTAATCAAAGAAACTGCACTCTCTCTCTCTCTCTCTCTCTCTCTCTCTCTCTCTCTCTCTCTCTCTCTCTCTCGTCTGTCTGGTTGATTGACAACTATGAAACATCCCGCCTCGTACGTTCTGTTCTCTTCCTCCACAACCCAATGGAGTGTTTCTGTAGCTAAACTGTGCTGCTCCACGTTCCTGAATCACTGCTGCCCTGCCTCATGCATTCTCCACGGAACATTGCCATCAATCATGCGTAGCAGCAGTGGCCTAGAGACTAGCTGTCAATCTGCGTGTGTACTTATGAAACAGAGAGGGAGTGTGTGTGTATTTGTGTGTTTCTATCTGCACTCAAACGGGAAGCTCCATTAGGGCTCTGCCACAACAATAGGAGAGTAATGGTGTGTGTGTGTGTGTGTGTGTGTGTGTGTGTGTGTGTGTGTGTGTGTGTGTGTGCGTGTGCGTGTGTGTGTATCTGTCTGAGGTTGATGTCTGCTGTCATTTGAGTACAGGGCAGAAAACACAGGAGCTGGCAGCTTGGGGTGAGGTAACACAAAAGGCCACAGCACTTCAAAACCCATGCATCTCTATCTTTCTTACTTTCTCTGCTGTTCTCTTGACATTCTCCATCTGATTTGATCGCTAACTCATAACTTTCTTTTCCTTTCTGCCACACTATAATTCTACCCGTTTCAATTTCTCAGCACTCTCTTTCAAGTTTACTTAGGCACATCTGTATTTTGTCATACTTTCTTCTTCTTTTGCAGCATTTAGAACAAAAATTTAAACAGGTTTGTAATGTGATGAATTCATCACAGGCATCACTCCGGAAGCTGTGAAAGTAGCTGTAGGGAACTACAGGAACATGACATAACAGCTTCATGAAACATTTATGAAGAAAGAGGCTAGAGGTTGTACTCATGGGGACTGACATATCTTCCCGCATTTGAGCTTAGGAAGCCTTGAGTAAATGTGCCACGACAACTTCTGATGTCAGCTAAACTGAACCTTGTGCTCTTCACTGAGACTGATACCACAAGAACAAGCATGTGGCACAAAACTACGGAGTTTTGCTCCGTATGTATGCCATGCACATGCATGTGGGTGACACATTTTGACAGATGGGTCTGTGAAAAAAAAATCTTTACATTCTTTCTCTGTGCGCTGTTGCTACGTTGGCAAAATAAAAAGGAACATAACTACGCAAGTCACATGATAATGATGATGATGATGATGAGTGATATGATGTTGAAAATGACATCGATGAATTAAGTGTGGTAACCATCAGGGTGGGATATTCACTTTTTTGCCCACCAGCCACAGTGGCTGGTAAATATCCAATTTTACCACGCAATTCTATTTTTTTACCAGCTACTTTTTCTGGAATTCAAATTTATAAAGAAGGAAGGTTTCTTTTACCATCTTCAGAGTATATGAGGATCTACAGCTACCATGGTTACCAAACAATTTCACTCCTGAACAGATTTCTCAAGCCCAAAACAACATTATTATGGCATACTTCATTAAAGATACACAGGTGTGAATGAAAAACACATTCTTCATTGTAGAGGGATACAAAGATAATCATCCTGGTATCCTCAAATGATCTGAAATGTCAACCTCAGGGTGGGGAAGAGGGAAAGTCAGGTCATCACTAAAGTCAGTAGGAAGTAGGAAGGTAGGCTAACTATTCCCTTGTTTTCCCTTCGTCATCAATGCACCACAAAAAAACTTTACTTAGCCCTCAACAGCCACTGCTGACTCTGCAATGGGCCTCTTAACACTGGGGATAAATCGCCACAGAAATACGCGTGGTGAAAGCCCCGGCTGTGAACAATTTCATTTCCCATAAGTTCTTCACATTATAAGTCCTCCGTTATTTTGGTATTTGAATTTTTTTTATTATGAAGCAGCAAAATGTGGAAATGTTGGGGAGTCAGTAGCAGTGTTGTGCGTTATTGTTACTTAGCAACAGCATTCTTTGACATAAGCTGTCCAATCCATTGCAAGGAATGTTTTACAATCCACCCGCAAGGCAAAGCCCCCCCCCCCCCCACACACACACACACACTTTGAAAAAGAACTGGTGGTGGGTGGCTACCACGGCATTACTCAAATATATAAAACAAGACCCTCAACAACACATTTTTAATTGCAATTTTCTATAATTAATTCTGACAATATTTTTATAAAACAATAATACAATTTGAGCACATCGTAATGACACAATACACCTAATAGTTGATGGGTCCCTATTCTGCTAAAAAGAAGATAGTCTTGTATGATTGAAAGCTCTGGAACAGTTGGGATGTTGAGATTCTTCTCTATTCTATTCTATTTTGTTTGTTTTCCTGACCTGTAGCAGGCCCAAGGGAAGGTGAGACAATGGCAGGCTGGCAGTAAACTTGTTCCTGGAGTTATCTGTCATCACACTGGAGGGGCCATAGAGATGCTGTCAGTCAGCCTGGGATGCTGGCGCATGATCATCTGACATGCAGGCAGACTGTGTGTGTGTGTGTGTGTGTGGTGTGTGTGCGTGTGAGCGTCTGTGCGTGTGTGTGACACTGTGTGTGTAACACTGTGTGTGGCAATGTTTTTCTGTGTGGGTACGACTGCCTGTCTCTGCCACTCTGTTGCCGAGAAGGCTCTTGTTGACTTCTCACTCAGTAAACAGAGGGATCGTAAATCCACAATACAAAAGGTAGACGGCAGGGAGGATAGAGGGAAAATGAACTTCCCCTGGCAAGTTTCCCACATCACTAGAAAAGTGGCAGACGGCGAGTAAGAGATGGGTAGAGGCACACAGAAGCAAAGAGGGATTTGAATAAAGACAGAAGTTTCACAGACTTTAAAGTGTCAATTATACTGGTATGGTCTTTTAATATGCAAGATCACTACTTGCGGTTTGGTTAAAAGTTACTGCCTCCTTGCCTTTACACACACACACACACACACACACACACACACACACACACACACACACACACACACACACACACACACACACACACACACCATTCTGAACAGTACGAAGGGATGGATCCGGAGGGGTAACAGAAAAATAATCTGTCTGGAGGGCACAGAGCTTTCTAGGCTGGATAGTTGCACAGACTTTGAATAGGGCTGCATACTGCGATAACACACTGCCCCTACGGCTGCAGTGCACACACACACGCAAAGGTACACACACTCACATGTGCAGACACTTCATTTTCACTCAGTTGTGTGCCAAGCAACAGACACAAATGGATGCAGAAACACACTTTGCAGACCTTTTATTTTAGCAGTCACTTGGAACACACACACTCATACGCACACAGAGCTTGTGGCGAGTGGCTCGCGCCTGATGATAAGACAGAAGGGAGCACTTCAAAGCAGTGAGACTTGGAGATTGCAAACAAACCTCAATAGAGCCTTCTTCGAAATGGCTGCCGGGCACCACCACGTCCCACAGCTAATGTTTCCACATACAGACACATAACCCCTCAGCCCTGCTGGTTTATCAGTTGCATAATCATGTCCTCACTCAGCTGAGGTTGAAGACACCTGCAGCAAGTATACCAATCAAATTCCCTTAACTTAATCGGGGGAAGATCCCTTGTTCAAAGCAACAATAAATCCGTGCTGAACAATTTTTTTGTCTTGTTTTTCTGTTTAAAAATGGAATAAATTCCTTTAAAGTCCAGACTGTGGCTTTTCCTATTCCAGATATGCAATGAAGTCATGTCAATTCTGTAAGGACAGATGTGAATATATAGTAGGCACTGGGCAATGTGAATGCAAGTGACCCTGTGACTATTCAATATTTTGGTTCCCATAATTTATCACCATTGCGCTTCATTTGAAAAGTAATATGCTTTGTTGGCCCCCCCCCCTGCAAGTTATTTTAAATATTTAAAAAATGTAATCCCAAACCAGCACAGCCATGGTGACCCACCCACTGCTCTCTCTGTATTTACTTCCTGCTAGGCTGTAGGTTTCCCTTCCTCCCTGTTGTCCTGGCTCAGCCTGCTTGATTTGGCATCTACTTTTTGGCAAAAGAGAGGCCGTGCGGAGGCCAAATGCTCGCTGAGGGCCTTGCTGGGGCAATCCAATCGATAAGCACACACTGCAGGAGAGGAACAGGTGCCCTGGACGCTAAAGCAAGAAGTTCAGGCTGCTGAGAAGGCTGTGTCGTAATCTGTTTGGAAATGAGGGAGATATGCATGGACGGAGAAGACGAAAAAACGGAGAGCGGAGAAGTGAGAGTGGGAGTGTAGATTAGGTGTGAAATACCTAGTCATGTTTCATTGCATAATACTGTTTACTGTTTCATGTAGATGTTCAATCAGTGTTGATGGTAAATGTAGAAGATTTAAGAACTAAATTCCTCAATCCACGTTATATTTACTGAGAAAGCTGCAGTTTGCAGCTGCTAAATCTGATGTTCTTCCTGCATCCAGTGAAGTGACAGTGACATAGGCAGAGGCTAGGAAGAACTACAGGCCTTTTCAGCTTGGATTTAGAGGGCAGAGGCAAACAGAACCTCCTAGTTGTTTTTGCCGGTATTGCAAACTAGCTACATTTCTATGATTGTATATTAGGATGGTATGAACGTGGATACATTTTATAGTGTTTTGGCTGACTCAGATATTCATCTTTATTTATTCAAGCCAGTTATAAGCCAAGTATATGGCCGAAGAAATGCAACGAACAGAGGCGCCAGCAGGAAGGATAGTATGGCCACCGAGGAGCCTTCAAAACCTTCGCTGCCGAGAGCAAACGAGTGGTGGTGCGTTGACTCAAATTGCCCTTCAATGCCAACTGAATCACTCTGCTGCAAGGAATGTCAGCGTGGGCAATTATTGTTGGATGCTGTCTCAGATGCTAACTCTGAGTGCACTTTACGTGTTTACTCCTCGATTGAACAGAAGTGTGATAGAGACCTTCAGGATCCCGCAGATAAACTAGAAAAGTTGTTTTTGCAACAACGCCAGGGGCAGACTGGGAAAAACATTCGGCACTCGCAATTCCGACCCTTAGCGGTCCAATTTCAGGGACATTATTTGCTTTATTATTGCAAAAACCAGGCTCACGTTTGATTATGGCACCAGCAGTATGAGTCGCACAGGCTTTCATAATTAAATAAAACACACACTGCAGCAATTCATAAAACCTTCAATTGAACTACATGACACCAACTTAGAATATAATGGAAATGCTTCTATATTTAAAACATATTATTACATACTTAAAACACCTAAAACACCAAAGTACGAAGACATAGCGGACCAGACGCAAGCTTTTGTTTTGAAAAGTAGAAGCCTGTCAGCATCAGACGGGAGGCTCCAGGTGGCATCTGTACAGTCTTGCATGTTTTTGTCAAACTAGTGTGAAACGCCATTTTTTTTCTTCTTTTTTTCCGGTGGCCAAAATTTGCCCAAGAGTGCATTAGCCCCTCTGGCATTTGGCCAGAACTGCCAGATTGCCAGTCTGCCTATGGCAGACGCTATTGTACACTATTGTCTTGAGTTGCCCATTTAAGCAAAAGTTTGGGTGACTATAAGTTAGGCTTTTTGTTGTGAATAGTAAAAAGGAAGTAGGGAAGCTGGAATGCTCTGCTGATCACAAGGTGGAAAATAAAGGGTTGATGCCATCTGAAATGGGTGTTTGCAGTGATGGTACACAGACCATGACAGGAAAAAGGAAGGACTGTGTTATACAGAGAGAAGCGCTAGCATGAAGGTAGATTACTAAACAAAGTTTTAGCAAGCGTTATCAATTCCATAAAAATAAGACCCCTGATGACACTTTGTGAAGAGATGGGAGCTAAACAGTCAGCTGTGTTGTTTCACAGCAAAGCCAGGTGGCTCACGTGTTGAGCAAATCTTTGAGCTCAGAGAAGAGATTTGAGTGTTTTTGTGGGAGAAGTGATTATGAACAATTTCTGATGAAACTAGCCTATATCTGAGCGATATATTTGGTAAGCTGAATGAATAAAATCTTCCATTTTAAGGCAGAGACTAGCACCTTCCTCACCTGACAGACAAAATAACCCCATTTACTTGAAAGCTCAGCTGTGGGGCACCACAGTGATTCCATGTCTGAAAGAGCACATCTCTTACCAGAAAGGATTCTTTGAATAGTACTTCTCAAACAACCGTGCTCATCGTGACTGGGTGAGGGATCTGCTGATTTCAGCTGTACTGAAAAGGACCAGTTTACCGAGATAACATGTGCTCCACCCTGAGGCCGAGGTTTACAGCTCAGACACTGAGTGGATTCTGGCTTGGTGTGGATAGGGATCATCCACTCATACGTCAGAGGGCTGTGGTCATTCTGCTTCCCTTTGCCACATCCATGCTCTGCAAAGTTGGGCTTTTCTGCTGTGGCCTCACTGAAGACAATGTGCATATCTTAGCGCAATATTGAGCATGACTTGAGAGTGGCACTGTAAGACTGCAAGCCCATTCTTCAAAATATCTACATGTGTTTTTTTCTTCACAGGTTTGACTTAATATTCATAGAAAAATATCTTTATTTCTATATTTAACATTTCTGTAAATGCGCCAGTGTTGGCCAGTCAGCTAATTTTCAACTGTGAGCAACCTAGTTACAAATGTCACAAAAAATATGCAATTGAAGTAGTTTTTTTAATTGTACAGATTTGACTTTATTATGTTTGTGACAAAGTTATAGCCTACTGTATTTCTCTATTTTTGAAAAAAGGACTCAGACTGATGAGCCCTCTAGTGTCTGATATGATCAATTTGAGTGGTAATTTAAGCGGTAAATTACTGAAAGAAGGGTGAAAGTAAGTTCACAATATTCATGTTATTTCAATAAGCAAGTTAAACGTGGCCCATTTTGTCAGCATTTAGTGTGTGGGGTGAAAACAGAAATAGTTTGAAAACCACTGGTCTAATCAGTGAAATGGTGAAAGAGGGCCTCCACTTTAACCATTAACTCCTGTGTTACTCTCCACTTCCAATGTTTCCTGCACTGCTTAGCCGTGTCGCATGATTGCAATCTGGTGCCAAAGAAGGCAACAGGGAAAAGGAGATGCTGGGGTGGGGGAGGGTGGTGTAAATAAGTGGTGAGGGCATAAAGACAATAGAAACGCCATGCTTGACTTCCTTGGGAAATGAAACTCTGTGATTCTAGCCATTAAGAGTTCATAGGTGAACCTTTACATTTCTGTAAACTGACAGAGTGGCAAGTAGAGGTCATCTCTATATGACAGTGTTTAATAGATTAGAATAGAATGCCAGTGTTTAATTACCCTCTAATTAAGATTGAAGCTTTTCACTTTAGATACTTTAAATATTTGACTGCAGTAATTTATTTGCGGTTACTTAGATGTCACACTGAGTAAGAGTTCTGACTTTTTCAAAACTGTGTGTAACGCTAAAATAATGCTTGAGCAACACACTAATAAATGTAGACAAATGCAAAAAACAGTTATTGGGCCTCAATCTTTTTTTCTTTTCATTCTTCCTGTACTTAGGTATTGTGAAGCAGAAAACTGTGGCGTTATTTATTATTAACTATCAATTTTTGTTTTGTCCAGCATACTTTTAGAGGTTGCGAAAATGAGACGTACAGTAGGAGTGCAAAGGTTTAATAGGTGTTTTTAAGCAATAGAACTGTAGCAACCCATTTTTAAAGTTGTGCAAATTGAATAAAGCAAATGTAAATCGATTGCAATAATCTTTTACATAGTGAATTCACTTACATTAAGTTGATAAAATGCATGTTACTGGTTGTAAAACACTGTGTTTCTCTAACCCTGTCTCTCTATGACAGAACAAAAATACCTGCAGTACTGCTCGGGAAATTTTCATAATTATACCAAATTCTGTGTGCTGGTTCTATCCTTAATGTGAAAATTAGATTGTCTTACCTGTACTTAAAAATTTGAGGAGATCATCACCTTAAAATCTAAAGCTAGACAGCACTAGGAGGAGAACCTACTGTGTAGCATATATGACCTTAAAAAGTTTCAGCAAACAAGAAAGTACAATAAACAGAGATGTGGGGTAGCAGGAGACAATGAGACAGAAATGAGGAGAAAAACAATAAGGGTGAAATAAAGCTCTGAATAGCAGCAGTGTACAAATTGAAATGTATTTAGTTTCAGCCCCTTCCTTCCCGAAGATGCAGATAACATGAATAATTTTGCGACTTTGTAGGGAAAACTTTCTAAAGTCTGGCAGACTGGAGGTGATAAATTATTCAAATGTTTCATCGGAGCCACGCAGCTTGCGTAGGGCAGGCCTCTATAATATGCATGTAAGAAGACATGATGAAACAACTCCATAAACAGTGGAGAGAGAGAGAGAGAGAGAGAGAGAGAGAGAGAGAGAGAGAGAGAGAGAGAGAGAGAGAGAGAGAGAGAGAGAGAGAGAGAGAGAGAGTGTGTGTTTTGGGAGTGTGGGGCGAGAGAAAGAAACAAGTGACTTTGACTCTTACTCTATGCATTCACTCACTATATTCCTCTATAATACATCTAAGGAGACTCAATGAAATAGCATTGTGTGATGTGGAAAAGGGTTGGGAGCAGAAAAGGAGGGCAGATTAAGTGGGAGATAAAGATGACAGAGAGAAAAACTGTGGAATATACAGAGTCAAAGAAAGAAAGATATACGAAAAAGGAGTATTTCCTGGTTCCTGCCATTGTGAGTGAATGTGTTTGTGTGAGGGAAAGAAAGAATGGGTATTTAACGACAAAGAATGGGTATTTAACAGACAAAGAAGAAACACAAACACACATCGGAAACAGTAAATGTAGAGAGGCCATCCATTTTTCTTTTTAAGTACCAAGGGAGGAAAAATATGCATTTCAAAAGATTTTTTTCTGCTCAATGGTGGGATGGTATGCTTGGGAGTAAAGCTTCATATTATCTGTTGGCCTAAGGTGAACTAAACTTTGCTTAATTTCTTCTCTGTGATGTTTAATGAGGTATGCTTAAAGCAAACCTCATGTGATATATAGGGCTAGGCTAGACAATTATATTTTTCAATATGTGGGTCAATTATCGGTCAATTTGGGGGTCAACAAACAAAACTTCTAAATTATTATTAATATTAACTTATCACACACGCCAACATTAGAACTTTGTCGCACATGCGCAGTAGCTAGGTAAAGACTATTAGCCAGTCAGAAGCAGAGTATGAGGTTGTGCCATGCTAGAAGCCAAGCGAGCATGATAATGTGTTACAGAGTGACGCACGTGCACAGGCTTTTTCACTTTACAAACCTATAACGTGCACAAAAAAGATATATAACACAATAAAGGGAAGAAGCCAAAAGGCATAATATGAGCACTTTAAATAAAGATGTTTCTGATCAAGATATAAACCGTTAAATAAAAACCAGAAATAAAAAAACTGATTACTCAAAATGTAAATGCATCAGAATGAACTTTTCTAAAGTGCCCAGTGAGCTGCCTTTGTTAGCTAGACAAAACACAGTAATTGGTGCTCTCTGTGTTGGAGCCCAATTGCACTCAGTCCTCAGTGGCCTACCCCTGCCTTGTCTTACTCCACAATCCATTTCCTGTCTCATGTTATATCTTTTAAGAAGTCCATATGAGCCAAAACAAAAACAGGGTTATTACATCTGTAATAAGCGGAAACCCTCAGAATGGCCCCTTTCCTTGGCCTGTTTCCTGAACCGAGTGTGGAAAAGAAAGGAGGAAAAAAAACACCAGGGCTGAAACATGGAAAGTTTACCTTACAGTCTACTTAATATATTTATAGTGATCTTAAACAGAAAATCTTAGACAAGAAATGAAACAAATGAAAAGAAAAAACAGGGTCTGCATACAACAACAAAATGAAACTTGAATTAAAGCTGCAAGCAGCGATTAACAGGCCCTTGCCCCCATGTAGGTCGGGGGTACTGGCAGACGCCACTCTTTGCGGCCGTGCATTTGCGCGGCCCTCAGACACTGAAAGCCAAAGATTGATTTTGCTCCAGCTCCTTGAGTGCTATCTATACGACCCAACCTGCTCTTTCCTTAAAAACATCCAAATGGATGCATTTTAAAATTCTGCCTTTTTCTCAAATAAAAAGGAGAGAGCAAGATACCTTCTATTCCTAGATCTAGATAAGTTTACCAGTACTTATCTGATCTAACGACATGATCACTGTCACTAGATAGAAATAAACTGTTGACTTTCACTCAGTGCTATTCACTGACAGTAAAAACAAAAGTGACAACAGTGCATGGACTGTTGCGCTGGCAGTGCTGCGTTGCTAAATGTTAGCAACTCACCAGGAGACTTCCCCAACTCACGTCTGGTTGGTTCAAAATTACACTGCTGCTGGCCTTTCCACCTCGTCATCTTCATCTTAGTCAGTTGCGATAGTTCTACATCATTGTGGATCCTAATGTCCTCAAACAAGACTTTGTAAAATGAGAAATTTCGCACAAAAATCATCATATTGTAACTTTTTAGAAATTCCCCCCAAAAAATCAAAAAATAGCTTGATAGAATTCCAGATGATACGCATTTCTCTCAAAAGTTAGTATATTAAATTATTATATTTGCTGAATTCAGAGTGCACGTTAGGTGGTGCTATGGAGCCCCCTGGCAATGGCCAAGACCAATCACTAAAGAACTTTGTGATTTTTAGTAGGTCTGACATGTGTGCAAGTTTTACATGTTAAGACCCTCAAAAATGAGAAAGAAAACGCGGAATAATAATAATCCTTACAAAAGCAATAGGTTCCTTGCACTTCAGTGCTCGGGCCCTAATGAATCGACTTGTCCCCTGATTTTCTGAAGAATGAGAAAACCATGCAGTTAGGGTAGTTAATTTATTCCTTGTCTTCATTGAGTGGGGCAAGGAGGGGAGTAAAGGAGCTGGGCTGCATTGATTGTATGTATTTATCTCCCGCTGGTCAGCAGTCTGGCTTGTTGCTGTGCACCAGAGGTCATTCTCCACATTGAAATCCCCATTGATCTCCTCTTTAGAGCCTCTTGAGACACCCAGAGCTCCATTATGAGAGTGATCACACTCAAGCGTGCACCAATAAACACGTATGCACACTCATAAATAGAGAAACACTAACTCACACTGTAAGTACGTTAGCACACTGGCATGCGCGTCATTATCTACGCATAAACACACTCAATTTTTACCACGAAGCCTCCCTTCACATTCGCACACTGATCGGTAGAAACAAAGTTTAACACTGCTTCCTTCTATAATTCCTTGTACTGTGCCTCCTAACTGCATGTAAGAGCATGCATTAATTCAGACATCATTTAATAAGACACGCAGCCAGACTGCCTTGACCACTCCATAGAAAGGTGCTGAAAGGCAATTACGCTGGGCAAATAGCCCTTCAGGCTCCAGGGGCCTAAGCCCTTCCATCCAGAGGAAGGAAGGAGGGGAGGGGAGGGTGGAATCTAACTAAATAGCATAGTTGAACGAGTGTAACTCTGGGTTACACACTGTTCCTGACCCTTTCAGACGGACACAGCGATGCTAGCCACCGTTGATCTATGTAAGTCGACCTGAGTTGATTCGTGACTTCTCCTCTTGGGTTTAAAACAGGTCAAACAGCTGAGATAAACAGGCAGACTGTTTCTAACCAAACACCTCTTTCACCTTCACTTGACCTGATTTTCTGTTTTATATACTTATGTCATGATGTAAAGGATCAGTTCACCAGGATTAGTCATATTTGTTACTTACCTCTAGCGGTAGTAATGAAGATGAATGTAATTAGGTCTGTGGTGCTTAAAGGATTTGAAAGCTACCCTTTAAGCAGCAATAATTGATTTGGTGGCCACTTGGCAGTGGAACAAAGTATATACACAAAATTGACACATTATGACCTTGTAAAATGACTGTGGCAAACATGTCATCAGACAGCTGCCCATTTTAGCATTGAGCAGACAAATATTCTGAATATTCAATATTCACTCTGTTTTAGCTTTGTTTTTGGCTCTCACAACTTCTTATGGAAATATTTGGCTTTCAGCACCTAACTGCTCCACTATGTTTCACTGGCTAGTTGCTAACCTTGTCTGTATGCTACCTGCACAGTACCAAACAGCAGACAGTCAGTTTATCAAAGCTGTTTAAACAGCTGACTGCTATCATTGATGTTGTGTTTTAGTGGTATGTATGTTAATAAATTTGCAGATTGGGGTATTAACCAAACCAAAGATAAACTGTTGACAGCTGCCTCAACATTTGGTCAACTATAAAACAAGAAAACCATTCCAACACAGGATGAAGCATCTTCAGATTGTCATCATAAGTGGATGTCATGAATGAAAGCGATATCAGTTCCTCCTCCCTACAGACACTCCTGGCTCCATTCTCAAGGAATGCATTACAATATGTTAAGCAGCTGGGGAAACTAAAGAGAAGGCTGGCAAGTGATAGAGGAGAAAGGCAAGATACATTTACAGTATGTAATGCTCAGCATAACATCATTAGAGATATTCCCCTAAAGGTGCAGATCAAGGTTGTCTTTATGATGTCTTTGGGAATTATCCTTTAGTTGACTAAAACAAGAACGTTTCCACAAATACTGTAGAAAAACTGCAGAAATCTACAATTTAAAGGGCACTGGTATATCCAGGAACAGCTCTAAAAGTATTGTCAAGTTTTCTTAGGATTTGACTTCTGTTTTTTTTTTTTAAACAAAGCAGATACCGTAGGCGGGGTGGTGGGGGAACAGTCATTATTGAGAACTGTGACAGCACAGATGGTGGTTTTCTTTTTCTTTTTTAAGTCATTTTGCAGAATTATTAATTAGAGGAAGATTAGTGGCTGTAAGTATTCCTTATGTCACAACAAAAAATCATTTATCATTATGAATATTAAAATGAATGAATATTAAAAGCAATACATATATGCCAAGGTGTTCCATGTGAGGAATAAAACAAAAATCACAACACAGCCTGTCCAATAAGTGAAGGAAAGAAAACCTGCATATTTTTGCTTCTTATAACACATGGTACTGAGCTGAAATGGCAGGAGCAGGAGGAAGAGACGGAGAAAGAGGAAACGAGTTGAAAACTGGGACCTACCATTGTTGCCGAAGTCCAGTGAGTACTTGACCACATGGTAGTTATTCCACACGTATAGCAGGTTGTCCCTTGGGTTGTAATCCACTGCAGCAATGTACTGGTAGGAATTAGGGAATGGTATGTTAACTGTCATCTCTTTGCTCTTATCGGTGTTGTACACATAGTCGATTTTGTTCCCCGTCCCTTCATTGTCGTCATCTTCATAGACGGTTTTGACCACGTACAGGACTCCACAGATCATGAAAGCATTGGATGCCGAGCGTTTGTCGTAGCTGGTGTCCCAGGAGCCTTCGATGCGCAGGGTGTAGGGGTTGAGCTGGCTCACAACGATGCGCCCGTTGTTCTGTTCCGTCGCGTAGATCACCCACAGTCCATTCTCGTCCACTGCTAGATCAATGTCCGACTTGCCCCCCCAGCGGTATGGTGAGGTGTCGTGGTAGTTGGCATTGGCAATAATGGCCTCACCACTCTTGATGCGAGTGCGCAGGTCAAACTTTACAATGTTGCGGGTGCGCTCCTTGTTGAAGAACAGTGCACCGTCGTAGACAACAAAACCAGTCCCATCCACACGATGTGGGAGTTTGTAGGTGGTTGTGGGACGGCCTGCAATGAAGTCCTCCTTTGAAGAGTACTCTGTCAGTGTGTCCGTGCGGTACGGCGTCCAGGGCATGTAGTAGATCTTGTCTGAGGCCTGCAGTGGGTCTTTGCACCATGCACCGGATTGGTGATCTGACTCAAAGAGATGCTCACTTTGGTACACTCCTCGCAAGATGCCAGGGCAGAGAAATACTGAGGAATAAATGACAACATTTTCACATTAGATGCCTTTTAATACAGTCTCTGTAAAATGTCAACTATTTGTTCCAGATTTTTCTGAAGGTGCCTGTGAAATGTTTCCCTCTTTTCATGACCTCAACCTAACCACCAGTGAGTGACGATGACATGATAAGCTTACTGTGTTGTGATTTGGATGTTGTATAGTCACTGTCATTCTTAAGAACAGCAACAGCCTGCCTGCTACAGATAATGTCCTGCTCTCACAGCTAAGAGAAAAAGAGAAAATGGCACATTTTGTTCTACTTCCTCCCTCCCTTTCTCTTAATTCCCACTTCTCCCTCCCTTCCCGGCTCCTTATTAGTCTCATAGCTCTTTCTTCCTTTCCCTCCCTTTTTATCTCTGTCAGGAACAACCAACTGTAGCGCCAAATGCGTCTTTTATCGCCTGCTGTTTCTGCAATTGTTACAATAATTCATTTCCCATTCCCCCTTCTCGGAATTCCCATCTTTGAATACTGGGGTCATGTTTTATGAGTGATGTGGGCGACGTAGTAAATTCTGGGAAGCCAGTGCGACCGGAGTCATAGAGACCTTTGTAATTTAACTGAAATGTTGTCACATACACACACATAGCAGATACACACAGAGCCAGATGTGCATTGTGGTTTTTCTATTCTTACCGATAACAATTTCAGATCCCGTAGAAGGGCTTGAATATTGATTGAGTTTTCAGTGGCTCTTCAAAGCACTGGCACAATTTTCATATCATGGGGAAGCATTTGAAATATTAAATGTCAATGTAATTCTTTGTTCATTGGCTTCTCATAAAAACGTGCTTGGCCAGTGGAGAGTTTGTTAAGTGACATTCTACGCAATACCATGAAATAATATGGGCCTAGAGTGTGTCTAATAAGAACCGGTGTTTCTAAATTGCCTTTATATGCTGAGATCAAGCTATCTTAAAATAGCAGCAGTGACTTTGAAAGAGATGTCATTCTGCCATGAGGTACAAAACGCTTCAGGCGCCGGCATCAAAAAGTGACACATAACCCTGGATTTTGAGCATGTGTGAATGTGGGCGTGCTTGTTTCACAGACTTACCTTTTTGTTCTACTTCTGCATGTGCCATAGGCAAAAGATTTGAAGGAAAAAGAAAGAGAGACAGACAAAGAAAGAGACAAGAGACAAAAATAGATTAATGATGCAATAATAAGAAAATCATGATAATACAATCTCGGATCTTCATAATCATTCTCATATTTCATCCTAACCTTGTGAGAGTGCCAGGATGCTCTCCATGTGTGATTGGTAATAACGTTACGTAAGCGTCTGAGGAGAATGCACTGCAACAGGGAAGCTATCTGACAGTAATGCATCTTGCATATGTCACACACCCACACAAACACATATGGGGGAACAGACACACACACGCGTAACAGACACAGTAAGAGGGAGCGGGATACTGATGGCAAACACACACAAGAGCATGACACAACATAGAAACATCATTTTTATAGTAAAGCATGTTAACGGCGGCCCGATCCCTAGTGCGGGACAAAATACAGCAAAGCAAATCAACCTGAGATAATGAGCTCTTTAATGTATGCTAATAGCAACAGAGCAATGGAAACCAGAAAATTGATTTGATTACTGGGATTGCGTTTCAGTGGACCAGCCAAAACTGCCACATTAAAATGCTTTCTGATGCACAGTGGGTGAGCTAACACTTAGTGTACGTCACCTACTTTGTGCGACTCTTTGTATGAGTGCACAATCATCAGTGTGTGGAGGTGGGAGCATACTGAATTCGCTGGGTTGCTTCAACCCCATCACCGATTCCCTGTCTATTATATTTAAAGCGTTATCCTTAGAGCTTCCACAGAGGGTTGCTCATGCTGCCCCGAAATGAAATGTGCACACTTGCTCAAAGCCTCTCAAACATATGAATTCCATTCCACCTTGTTCCCAGGGGGACTGAGTGGAATGTGAACATGGCAGAAACCTAATCCTGCAGGCATTGCCCTTGTGTCTCTCAAGACCGTTAGAGACCTGGTGAATGAAACTGGTCCCAGGAGAGGAGAGGAGAAGAGAGGAGAGGAGAGGAGAGGAGAGGTAGAGTCCTCAGAGGAAAAAACATTTGGAGGAACTTCTGTATGGCACATGTTTACACATACTACAAGTACACTACACAATGCACAGTATACGCATAAACCAATTACAGCCAAAACCCATCGCCAGAAGACATACACAAACACATATGACACACACAAACACACAAACACAAGCAACAATTAAATCCTATGCTCATGAAAAATGCATAGTAACTGGTGTGGCTTAGCACAACTCCCAATAAATAAGCAATCTCTAGAAGGAGATTGGGTTAAACCTAAAACCTGTGTGCGTGCAGTTACTTGTGAAGATATAAAATGTTTTAGTAAGCAGTTCCCTTGTGAGAAAAGCTGGCAAAGACAGCAGATAGTGTGTCTGTGCAGAGCAGGGGGATGTGCGATGGAACTACAGATATTGATTTAACACACACACACACACACACACACTCACACACACACATTAAAACAATAGAAAGAGGCATGTTGACGACGGGGATTAATGACACCGAAAAACTAAATTTGCAACACCTGAAGCTCTCATACAACCTCCCGGACACAAAGAGAAACAGTCCACGGTTACCAGCATCTAATAGATTTAAAATGATAAGGTGTGGCGGCAACAAGTACACCAAATGGCACACCAAATGTCAAACAAATGTCATTCAATTTGTATCACTGCTTGTTGTTTAACTAGATTAGCTGATGCCTGAGTCAGTGACCTCATTGCAAGATTGTTTTCTGAGGAATTCTCTGGTTTTAATCTCCATGACAAGGGCATAAAAAGTTTTTCACGAATTAATCATCATCTTTCAGTGTGCAATAACAGAGGAAATATAGGTCAGTTGAATGCTTTCTTAAGGCTCAAGTATGCAAGGTGTTACAAAAGATGAGAGGTATGTTGTGCTACTGCTAATTCAGTGGCCAGAGAAAAAAACAAAATGTCCATGTCTCCAGGAAACCATCAGTAGAGAAAGCATCATCTCTCAATTTAATTTTTTCTGTGATTCATAATTGAATTCTGCAGAGGTGTGGCATGTTTTTATCTATCCGGTATCTTTGACTGTTCATTTGCAAAACCACTTATTCTGCCCTATTGACTAATTAGTTCTGCAGCTACAGAGACAAACCCATTTTGCTCATTTATTCCTAGCTTTGAATGAATATTAGAAAACAATAGCAGAGAAATAAAACAGGAAAAGAAATGCCTTGTTGTGACAGTGTGTACCCTGTCTAGTTTGAAATCCTTTAATATCTGAATAACATCTGACTTTTTTTCTTTCTTTAGTCACAGTAACTGCTCTGTACCTTGGCTGTTTTTTCCCCCTCGATTTCCATTTCTATTTCTCATACACACACTCACACAGAAGCTGTGTTAACCTGACTGTTAGATAGATAGAAGATAATTAGCATTTTTATTGAAAGCAAATGGTTTATCAAGGAGGTAGTCGTCTAGAAGGAAAGACAGTGTGTGTGCACATAATTTAGTGTAATGTTTGCGTTTGCGCCGGGTACGCACAAGTGTGCATGTCTCCGCTGTTGAGTGGCGACAGCAGCATTACCGCTGCTATCTCAGAACACCAATCAGCTCAGCCACCTAAAGCCCAAGGTCATGTATGGACACAGACACTATTTTGTCTTTCTCTCTCCATTCTTTCTTTTATTTCTGTCCTCTCATCCTCACCTGCTGCCATTCTCTTTCGTCATGTCACGCTGTGCCTTTCTCCTCGTTCATTCTCTCCGATACATCCTCTGTATTTCCACCACATCCGCCAACCCGAACCCTGTCCACCTCTCACACTGTGTCTTTTATCAGTTAATTCCTTCTTTCTGTTCCTCGTCTGCTGGCCTCGTCTAACCCATTTCTCTCTATCTCTGTTTCAGCTGTCGCTCTCGCTCTCTCGCAACCTTGCTCTGTCTCTCCTTCTGTCTCTTTGGTTCCTATCCATCTTCCCTTGCTCTTTCTGGGAAACAAAAAAATTGCCTGCATATGTGTACACACACAAACACATGCACACATATACAGTATACTGTACATGCGCACACACACACACACACACACACACACACACACACACACACACACACACACACACACAAAAGGACAGAATCTTGGGTGTAATTAATTGTTTTCACAACAACACACACACACACTCATACTACACACACATACACACACACATATACACACACATGGATCTTCTCATGTTATCTTGATGAAGTTATTCTCAGGGTCCAATCTGACAGAAGTCTTTAACTGGACAGACAAGAAGGTGATTTTATCTTTTAATTAGCTCTCCTACTCTCCGCCACGTCTATTGTCTAAAATAGACTGCATGGGTATTGCATAACATATCACTGGCTTTTCTGATTAATACGCTAAATGTGGTCGTAGGCTAATTGCTTCATAATGACAGTTGGAGAACCAGGGTCTGCTGCTTGAAGATGAGAAACTGGAGAGGCATTATCTCAAGCATTTCCCGGCTTGACGGATGACCACAAATGAAAACAAAACAAATCATCATATATCTTTTTCTGCATTAATAGCTCATTTGTAGAGATTAAATGTATCTAGATATGAAATGTGAGAGCTGCCTTGGAGAAGTACTTTGTACAGTAGTCGGCTAATGTATGGATATTTATAGTTTGCCTGCAGTGCAATGAGCAAGTATACACAGGTGGCTAATTACTGCCAATGCTAGCTGGCTAGTTTGGCACACGACTGCCACACACTCACACCACAGAGAGCCAGAGAGAGAAAGCAAGAGAGCACTTGATTTTAGCTCTGGAAATGAGCCAAAAAACCTGCAGTGCAGGGAGGAGAGATGAAGAGCTGTGAAGGTAGAGTGAGCCAAAAATCCTCAAGGAAAGAAAAAACGGTGAGGTGGAGGGGCAAAATTTCCCAGAAAACTGAACCGTACATAATTTAATTACCTGTTTAACAAACCACTTTAAGATTTGTTTACAATATCTATGTTGTGCTAAACACAACGGCTCTACTTCAACATCTGTGCTGAGGGAAAGTACATCTATTGTGTCTCTTTGGAGCTCAGCTTATTTTCAGTTTCTGATTAGCAACACCCGGCATCATTGTCAGACTTTACACTCTACAACCCTACCAGTGTGTGATAATGTTTAGGGACACCTACTTGAGTTATGTTTGTCCCTTGATGTTACAGACATTTAAGTGCACTCAAGCCAACCTTGCCTTTGAATGTTAATACGATGATTTGTCAAAGTTGTCGTAAAATGTTTCATGAATGCGACAGTTTGAGAACACATATTTCAGAAAACAAGCCTCCTTTATTGATCGTCTTGATTTAGGGCAACATTTTGGAGATATATCACCGCTTAACGTCTTGCAAAATGTATCTTTCACAACAATGCCGATAACAGCATTGTCAAGCACGCCAGCTTGATCACAGACAACTGGGTCTCCGGCCGGAATCTCAGCAAGCAAAAGAATTTGTTCAGACATTATTCTTCAAAGAAAATTGATTTCATACTATATGCTTTATGAGGGCTCAGGGCTCTGCCACGTAAACATTGAGGTATTCTCAGGCAAAACAATGTAAAGTGTGGAGTCACTGTATCTAATGACTAGTTTAACCTTTATACATCATATTTTTCTCTGCAACGTTGTGCAACATTTCTCAAGGCGAAACAAACCCACAGGAGCCAGGTAGTGTATCACAGCGCTACCTGATCCAGCCTGAACACTTAGTCAGTACACGAGAACTGCTAATGTACTGTCAAAGGCTCTCTCTATCTGTCTCTCTCTCCAGTGCTCCATCTCTCTCTCCTCTATCATTTTCTCCAATGCTCCATCTCTCAATGTCCCTCCCTCTGTTAGCTGAGCTCTCTAATGACTTCAGTTTCAGATGCTGTCTATTTTTGCAGGGGGGGGGGGTTACCCTGACAGACCCATTGTTTATCAGATCAGCGTTCAACTCATCTTCCTTCTGCCCTCAGTTGCGCCTGAGCTACTGTTCTTTTTCCGGTGATTAATCTATAAAATACGTAGCTCTGTATCTTCTGCCGTGCAGTTATATCAAAGAAGAAGAAAGAACATGCCGACGTTTCAAATGAATGGATGAGACAAGAGTGAAAACACACACTGGCACACATCCATTTTGATGGTTGCAGTGTGTGTGGTGTACGAGTGTGTGCACGTGCACTTGGTGGGGCATTAGGCAGGTATCAGGTTGTGTTTCCATCTGCTCCACAGAGCGCTCTGATAGTCCTATTATTTAATCTGCTGGTCATTCTAGACGCCAGGCAAGAGCCGTTTAGGCAGACATAATTGAATGCTTTAGTGTGGGAGATCACCTTGGCTGTCTGTATGGACCGTGGTGCCAAGGCTGTACACTCAGACGATGTCGGACTCACAATAAGAATCTGGGATTTCTGCTGCGCTGATTTTCAAAAATTCAAATTCAAAACGTGTGTTCCAACCAGTTGCACACATTTCTTAATGTTGGAAGACAGAGAAACCCAGTTGAATATTTGGATATGATGTTTCCCAAAATCACATAAAACAAATTGTGTTTGCTTTGTAATGACAATTACTAAAAACAAGGTAGTGAATTTAAAATGTCAGCCTATTTTGTCCACAATTTTTTGCTGTAACTAAATCTAATCTAAATATATCTTATCTCAACTCCAACTCTGTTTGTCTTTTATGACTTCCATAGCAGTTATGTTTGTAGCAAACAAAAATGTCATCAATGAGAAAAACACTTTGCATGTAGAAAAATAGACAGATTTTCATTTCACAACACCCACACTGCTTCCTGTACTGTGTTTCTGTGAGCTTTACAAAGGAGATCATATAGAGCAAAATGTAATATAGAGTTTTATGAAGTATTCAGTTCAGCGTTATATTTACTTACTTAACAAAGACTGATTACCTGTTTTTATTTGAACGTTGTTTGGAATATGCGACTTAATTGCAGGAGGCCTATTATTAAATTGTTTTTCAGTGATGTGTATGTTCTACTACGTTCAGTGCCTGTACTCTTTACTTATTGAATAATATGTCCTCTCTCATAGCATTTTATAGGTTCTATAACTTATGTTTTAGCAGTCTACTGACAAGGTCTTCAGCCACAACATTTGTCAAAAAAACAAATTTACCTTCCATGTGAACAAAGTCAATTATAATCATGTAGTAATAGAAGTGCGAGAGGAAATCACTTGACATTTACCTTTATCATAAAACCGATACAGAAGTTGCATTTAAGCTTTGCCTTTGGAAAAAAAAATCCTCTAAAATCCCTTCAAACTGGAATGCAGTGTGAAACAAAGGACACATAGATGTCTTTTATTTACTAAGTGTCCGCCCTGAACTCTTATGCATTTATTATGCAATGGGCTGTAACTTATATGTTTGGGGAAACTATGCTGTTAAAAAAAGTTTCACAGGTGGGAGGTTTATCGACCATGTCCCGTGAAGGTTTCACTCCAGTGAATATGACCTCCCGGTCTGTTATCATGTGGTCAAAGGTCATGTCGCCATCTGCCATCAATGGAGCCCATCCTTCTTTCTCATCCTTCCTTCCTTGGAGTTTCCTAGTGAGCTGTGGTGTCATAATTTCCCATGTAAAGTGACTCTGATTACAGATTTTGATTTTGGATTAAAACGGCATGTTTAGCATGTTGTTTTTGTTTATTAAATCAGTATGAAAAACTGCAGGCTTTTCACAATCTAACTATAGAAAACAGCAATAATTTATTGTGATCTTAAAATTAAAGACAAATTACACCTACATCCAGAATATGTGGATGAATGTTGTTAATGAGGCCCCGGATACTCAAACATATGAGTAGAGGCATCAAAGAGACAGGAGGTCGAGAAATGTAAATTTTTTTGAAAAAAGGGGGAACTTACTGTATGGGACGCACTCATATTGGACCTCCAAGTATTTGTATGTGCCAGGACAGGGGTCAGGGAAGACGTCAGGCCCAGCCACAACGGCACACTGAGTGCGGTTGTTGCATCTACACGGGGAAGAAGCAGATATGTTAGTTAAACACATGCACACAAACACAGCTGTGCTCACAAACACCCAGTGCACACAATGTGTCTTTTGAAATCCAAAGCGCTCTTTAATACTGAACAATGACTCTGACACGTGATGTTATATAGAGATGTAGTAAATCCTCATATAATTCATTACGTTGATCCTGAAACTCGAGAGTCATCTGTGTTTAAGGACCCTTTAGATTGAAAATAGAGCAGACAATGTGTTCTTACTGGAACACCTGGAGTGGGCATTACACTAATGGAATCATTGAGTTAACTCATACACAAGGTGGTACATGCGCAGTAGCGCAACAACACTTCAGGTGTGTGTGTGTGTGTGTGTGTGTGTGTGTGTGTGTGTGTGTGTGTGTGTGTGCACCAGTGAGAACAATAACCTATGGCTTTAAGAGTATTTTGCTCCAGACAATTAATTTTAATTATCAGGGGGCCCTCTCCTCTGACACACAAAAAGGTAAGTATTCCTCACTCTTATTAACACAGGCTATGTAAGGCAGTTCACTATGTATATGTACTATGTGCCTGTGAGAGTTTGTATTGCCATGCATGTGTGTGGCTATAAAAATCACTACAATGTGTGAGTGTTCTTAGTTAAACATGTCAAGTCAGTCAGACGTCACAACGATGATTTGTTGAGGGACGGTTGGAGCCGTATCATTACAGATAGATGCAATAACATGAAATACTGACTAAATTCTTGAAATTAGGTGAATGAGTAAAGTATATTGTTTGCAAGACAAGGAATGAAGAACGCATGAGGAGAAAAGGCCTATTTTAAGAAGGCAGATGAGCCATTTTGCTTCTCATCTGAATATTTTCTTTCAATTAGTACAACTATTCTGTCTCTCCCTCTTTCCTTCTCTGCGCACCTGTCAAACAGGCGACATTTACATTTAAAACATTCAGATTCCTCCATTGAGATATTTTTAATGAGCGTGTCAAACCCCTCAAGTCTCTTCCTACGGTATCTTTCAACAATTTGCATAATAAATAATACATTAAAGCTAATTTAATTTTTGGTCCAATTCACTTATACTACAGAGAACCAGTGTAGACTACACAGCCACTTACTTTGAACTTTATTGGTGTCTATTACTGACCGGTCCCTTTGTGGTCAAGTGAGGGGTTATTAGAGTTTAAAAAGGTTTAAAACTCCATGTGTTGCTAAGTCTGTCATATTCTAATAACAATACCCGCCAGTCTTCTCTCCTCCACCCATCCCTTCATTTTTCTCGCCTCTGTGCTTTTTAATTTCTTGCCCTGGTGCCTTCATCATCGGTCACCTGTCATCAGTGCAAGTTGTGGACTGGGGGGAACACACAAACTGACACGCCGCCACAACTTTGCTCACAACAGCGACCAGTGGACACGACTGCCTGGCCCACAATGGTGAATCAGAGCGCAAAACCAGATTTAATGACCTCACATATTCGCTCGCTGAAAAAAAAGGTCCTGTAGCGGTGATGTTGTCACATTGGGAGATGAAGACAAGCGATTAGACTTACATACATAAAAAAGTGCTGGCATGGGCATTATTGGAAAATTAATTATTTCCACACACAAACCTTAAAATGAAAAATCCTGAACACTGTAACACAAAGAAGGGTTTTTTGGGTGGGCTTATAAAAATGTCTCATTCCTAAAAAAGAAGGGGGGGGGGGGATCCAACTGACACAAAAAAGATCCAAGTGAAGAAATACTCTGAAGAAAAAACAGTATTGATGTATTTGTTTAGAAATACTAGCCTGGAAATCCAGACCCAAATCCGAAAGGATTAAGAGTAATTCAAGTTGCCCACCTCAATGGGCGGCACCAAGCATGCATTTAAAATCTCACTGCACGATAGTGGATCACACTACAACCAATCACAACAACGCACGGGGTGACGTATCCAGAGCCCCCTACGCTAAAACAGCAAAAACGTCCTTCTTGCAAAGGACTGATTTGAGTGCCACCTTCTGTTCTTCTCTTAGATAAAACCCAAGGTTAACTCGTTTGTTGAAGCGGCCAAAGACGTTTCAAACAACTGGCGTTAATCCGTAGCCATCTTGTAATGTTTACTAATGACTTTGATGTCGCAGCGACTGTTGTCACCCGTTGTCACCCGTTTAGCGGCTGTTGTCACCCGTTTTTTCCGAGCAGTGAAACCATATGACATCAGAAAGTTATTGCAGAAAGCCAATAGAATGCATGAATAGCTGATATTACATACATTAAAGAAGCTCCCATGCAGGGAA
This sequence comes from Etheostoma cragini, assembly GCF_013103735.1. Taxonomy (NCBI): domain Eukaryota; kingdom Metazoa; phylum Chordata; class Actinopteri; order Perciformes; family Percidae; genus Etheostoma; species Etheostoma cragini. Next base: position 16,878,521 of record NC_048408.1, read on the forward strand.
GAGGCAGCATAGACGTACAAAAAGATGCAAATGTGTTTGAAAAAAACAAAAGTGAGAAAATTTAGGTTTTTCACTAGCTGTGGGTATGTGTTTGTGTGTGTGCGTTTATTTCTTCTTTATGCTCTTGCAAAAAGACTCAGTTCTCTGGGACTTTCACGGCTGAGTTATAAAACACTGAAGGTTATTGACTGGTATTTTAAATGGAGGGTATAGAGCACAGATTTGAAATAATCTCTTGCTTGCTCTGTCTCTCTGCTATCACTCGCTCTTTCTCTGTCTGTTGTCTGCACAACCTTTCCTTTTCTTTCACCCCACACTCTCTAAGCCAAGATAATAAAGCAATTTCTTTCTCAGCTTTTGTCTTCATCCTTCCCGCCAAGGAATTATTCCTCTCCATTCCTCCTTCTTTGTCTCTCATTCTGACTGTCTGTTTTTTTTCCCTGTCTGTTTATCTGTCTTAAACCCACTTAGCTGCAGTTTCCGAAGTCACACCCAGATATATGTGGTAGGCCTCTTATTGCTTGCTTCTTTCTCTCTCTGTCTGTCCTCTCTCCCTCCTTAATATCTTTCTCATTCCTGCCTCCCTCAGGGCGTCTTTTCCAGCCTCCCTGTGTTTCTCCCTCGATCCCTTCATCCTTAGTAAAGCCTGTGCTGACGTCACTGTTCTGTCTAAGCCAATAGTCTGTGTGAGATCAAAAAAAGACTTCCTTACATACCCAGTACCTCCATATCCTTCTTCTCTCTCGCTCTCACTCTCATTCGCTCTCTTCCAGTGTGTTTATCCAGCAGCCTAGCGAAAAATAATTTCTCTGCATTCTGACCCATGATGAATGTATATTTATAACATGCATACCCCCCCCCCCCCACACACACACACACACACACACACACACACACACACAGACTAAGACACACACACACACACACACCTTTGGATCCTTTTTTTTTAATTATTTTAAACACTCAAATAGCCCTATATTTTCCCTGTGTTTTTCTTGTTGGCAGAAAAGCTCCTTTTTTAATTAGCATGACCACATCAAAACCAGACAGTGGCCTGGATACTGCCTTGCCTGCTGGCTTTCTTCCCTGCAATGTGCAACACACACACAAACACTCAAACAAACTATTCACTAACAAAGCCGAGCTGTGGCAGGCAGGGAAAGAGAAAGCTGTGATGCTGCAGTGGGTGCTGCTGCTGTTATTGTCTCTGATGTTTTTCACTTTGTTTGGCAGACCTCCCTTCACTCCGTCTCCGTCTCTATCCCTCATATAAACGTAACTGACTGACTGATGATTTGGTGAGGCTGACGCTGGCTGAGGGAGTGTGTGTGAGAGTGTGGTGGGTCTGTGTGTGCGCATATGTGCTAGCACATGCATGGTTCTGCGAGCAGATGTAAGAAGGAATAAATATTTGCAAGTGTGTGTGCTTCCGGCTGCCTGTGCTCAAGTGCAGATTTGAAGAACTATATAATTACAGAGCAAGTGAGAGCTGGGAAATAATCCTCACAAGTTGAAAGAGGTGTCTGAGTGTGAGTGAGTGATGCACAAAGCCTTAGCACAGTCCTCTGAAATCAACATAAAAGTAGAATCAAACATGTCAATAACTATAAATATAAAACAGTAGATATGACAGTAGATTCTGACTTGCCATTTGGGTATGGATCCATATGGCATACTATCTTACCTGGGTCAAGTTTTAGACTTGCTGCAATTACTCAGCTCATGTTATGTTTACAATCCTTGTATTTCTATACCCAGGAAATCCAGAGTTCTTGCGAGATTACAATTTGAATTTACTCAGCGATCTACTCTGGCATCAAGTAATGTTGCTCATTAACTATACACATGCATCTGGGCTGCACCAATCACATTGGTGTATCTGATTTAGGCCGGCCAGAGGCACGCTTAACGGGTGACGACAGCCACCGCGACATCAAAGTCATTAGTAAACATTACAAGATGGCTACGGATTAACGCCAGTTGTTTGAAACGTCTTTGGCCGCTACAACAAACGAGTTAACCTTGGGTTTTTATCTAAAAGAAGAACAGAAGGTGGCACTCAAATCAGTCCTTTGCAAGAAGGACGTTTTTGCTGTTTTAGCGTAGGGGGCTCTGGATACGTCACCCCGTGCGTTGTTGTGATTGGTTGTAGTGTTATCCAATATTGTGCAGTGAGATTTTTAAATGCATGCTTGGTGCCGCCCCTTGATGTGGGCAACTTGAATTACTCTTAATCCTTTCGGATTTGGGTCTGGATTTCCAGGCTAGTATTTCTATACAAGTACATCAATACTGTTGATTCTTCAGAGTAATGAGCATAAGACATGCCTGCATAGAATCCCATGGTAACCCAATGGTTAACCAACACTATGAAGGCAAAGTCTGTAGGAATCGGGGCACACGAAAAGTGTTTATAAAGTGCTCCAAAGGTCTGTCAGACAGCTCTCATGCACTTTTTGATTTCACAGTGGAGCAGCACTAAGCCCTGTAGGATTTACCGTGAACGCGCCACACAGTTTGTGATTCTGTGAGTGTGGAGATTGGGGTTAGGTCTATGAAGAGGAAAACTCCATGTAAGGATGTTGTGTTGGGTTGGTGGATCTGTCAAACAACCCGGAAGACCGCTGTTCGTGTGAAACGGACATTTTTAAAATTACATAAGTAAACTTTCTTCCGTAAAGGTCCTTATGTAACGGTCTTAACTAACGCCCCAGACGTAAGTATTTTAATCCAAACCACAATCTTTTCCTAAAGTAGTTTTGTTACCTAAACCTAACCGAGAAACATTATAAATGTACACATAGATGTATATATGTTAATATAATGTTAATTTTGTTTGAATTCACAACGGAATTAGCAATAAAAAGGGACGCCACATGGTACTGACAAAGCTACCGGTGACAGTTACCAATAGAAGATAATGGCCTCCTAAACCCATTATTAGGTATTACTATTAGCACGCCTCCTCTAACCCATATCTACGATAAGGCCCATTCAACAGAGTGATTTAATTTAAAATGCTCTGTTCCGTTGCTGAAATTCAATTAGTGATCAGTGAACAACTGTCTGATCATTTAAGTCCTGATTAAATATTAATATTAATACAAAACAATCTAAATAAACACACGACAGAATGCTGCGATATGACAGAGTTCTATCTGAAAATTCCTAACATTTAACAAAGGCTATGTCTTTTGACCATGTATATTAAGCACTTTATTTATATTTATTATATTTACCATCCCTCATTTTATTTATTGTCTGAATGTGTGAAATGTATGAACTACTGTATGTAGTTCCCTTAAACATTCCCATATTGGTACACAAAAGTAAGGCCCATGGCAAATGCACAACTTTCTCCCAACTATATCACAATGCAATGCATTACATTTTATAAATGTGAGAATTACACTACAGTGTTGTGACTCTATAGAGTGTACATTACTTATTTAAATTGTTTTTAAATTTAATTTTTCTTGTGGCTACTCTCTTCAAACCAGCAGGAACATTGATGTCTCAGAATATTCAGAAATATGTTGGTGGAGCTCCCTCTGAGAGTTGTGCAACGGTCGGAACATGCAATGCGGACTAATGACACGCATAATGTGACCGCTGTATTTTTCTCGGCTTGTTCACCCACACTGTGCGGTAACTTGCAGAAAACAGACAGTTGGACTCATACATAAACCCAACATTTTCAAACCAGTGTTTCACATACTGTTGTAAAAAAAAGAAAAGAAAAAAAAGTACTTGTAACACATTTTGAAAAATGGGAAGTTGAGGGAGTTGAGCAGTTTAGAAAAAGATCAAATAAAAGGCCGTTAGGTAATTTCACATGGCTCTTTATGTCCTGCAGGAGTTCCGGTAACCCAATTGACAGCAGACAGAGCATAGTTACTGTGTCACGCTACAGGAGAAAAAAGCTGTTACACACACAAACACACACACACCACAAATGAGATTCTACTGCTACTGGCTGATTTTACTGACATATACAGAAGGGCTGTTTGGAGATGGACAAATGGAATGGTTGACAAACAGGAAGAATAAAAAAGGATGCAGAGGAACTGGGATGTAGTAAGTAAATGAAGAGTGATGCAGGGATTGTGATTGACGGAGGTAAAAGAAAGGGAGCAAAAGACAGGTGTCTGTGGGTTTGTGCCAGTAAGTATGTGTGTATGTCTACAACGGGGTATAGCGAGGCAGACGTATCACATCCTGTGCCAGTACCACCCCACCACCTTTATAAAGAAATGACATATCGGTCTCTTTCGTTCAATTTCTCCCACACACATACACATGAGCACACACACATCCATACATACAAACACTAACGCATTCCTCTACGGTCCATCAGTGCATTTCTGTCAGCTCTCAAACAGACTGTCAGACAAGCCACAGGTAAAATAATGTTTTCCCTCCTGGGAAAAAGCTTTGAAATACCTTATATTATTAATATTTGGCTGGAGAATGTCATTCTCTCCCATTTTCCTCCCATTCCATTTCAGCATGTCAAGTGTCATTTTTGACTTACAACATGCAATACTTACTGTGTATACTATAAATACTGTATATTCTTTCTGGATATGTACTTCTGTTAAACAAACTGCACCTCCGTTTATACCCGAGTATAACTGGATAGAAACTGGATATGTCATGCATATTAATTTAGCCTTTAAAATTGACCTATTTTGATGGTGATGGGGGATCATATTTAGTTTTCTTTTTCTGCAGGACATCTTTTAGGCCAGTGGTTCTCAACCGGTGGGGCGCGCCCCCCCGGGGGGGCGCGGACTCTCTCCCGGGGGGGCGCGAGTACAC
>NC_048408.1:16883441-16902257 GCF_013103735.1 Etheostoma cragini
AGGGCACTAGGGCCCCAACTGCAATGAACCAGCTTTGGGGGGGCCCAGCTTGCAAAAGGTTGAGAACCCCTGTTTTAGGCGATTGAACTGTTTTACAGGAAAAAAGTGATTATGAATAATATTGTATGTTTTTCACAGAGGCACACACACAATGCACATAAAAACACAATATGGCCTCATTCTTACGTGCAGGCTCACGCCAAGTATAGTTTTTTTAGCTCCGCCGTCTCTCCTCTCTTCCTCTGGTAACCATGGCAACTTTCATGTCATCCGATTCCAGGCCACATTCGGGAGCCTTCCGCCTGATTTCACCTATCAACATTCCTGTGCTGACATCCCTGTGTTTCTGTCTTGTGTGTCTTTTGTGTGTGTGTGTGTGTGTCTGTGTTTTTGCATTTCTCTATGTAACACCTCTTTTTCCACAGTTAAATCCAAGACCACCTGCTCGCACAAACTCAAGTTGGGCTGCCTCTCTTGGTTGGTGAAAAGCAGAAAAGCGTGTAAGACACCATCGCCGTCAAGACGACGGAGCTACGCCACACAGAGACGTTGTCTTGTAGGATTTAGTCAGCCTCACCTCATGTTGCACAAAAAAGGCATTCTGTTTTGTATGTGCATGTATGTGCATGGGCAGGAGGGCTGTTGTGTCCTAGTTTAGTTTTGTGCTTCAATGTCAAAGTATCAAGTCAATCACTGTCTACAGTGCATGGCAGCATGTCTGAGGCACTGATTCACATGCTAGTCTCTGGATGTGTCAGGCTTTGTGTGTGTGTGTGTGTGGGTGCATGTGCACGGTCTAGACTAGACCATTGTCAAACCATTGTCAGGCAGCCATATAGCTTAGATGCTCGGTGAAGCATGATAACTAAGGTTGCTTTGGCGACAGGAGAAAAGGGTCAGACAGTGGAGACTTTGACATGTGGACATGCAGAGGTTTGTCAGGGTGAATGTATATTGGTGCATGAGTGGGTGAATGGAGAATGCAGATGTGTAAGGGACAATAATATTATGTGATGACAATGGAACAATTGTGTCATTGCTGTCACATATCTGAAGGAAAGTTTTTGTATATGTGTTTCAGGACTGACTGTGTGCCAGAATCTGTCTCTCTTGTGTGTTTGTGTGTGTGTGTGTGTGTGTGTGTGTGTGTGTGTGTGTGTGTGTGTGTGTGTGGGCCCTAATTACTGCACTGAGCAAGGGTGACAGTGGCCCCTAGGGTGCTGCAGGGCGTCTTCTGTAACCGTGGTGAATATATGAGGGTGGCAGCACACACACATATACACTCCTACATACACCAACACCACATTAAGTGGGACATTTCCAGATATGGCCTCATTCAGTGGGAAGCAGAGTGTTCATGGATAGAGGAGAGAAGAAGAGTGAACAGACTGAGACTGAAAAAGTCGGAGACAAGATACAGTATAATAAGATATAGTTGTAAATATCTTGTGGACACCTCCGCAAGGTGGACTAACAAGACATCTCACACAGAAAAAAGTAGTCACAGCCTCAGTGCAAATCTTCAATTTATCAGATAATGTTTTTCTACTTGTAGTCACTGGGTTGGAATAATGATCACAAATGTAAGATTTATGTAAGGTTTAGAGCATAAATGTATCTGTCTTTGTCGTTATCTGTACCTCTTCTCCCTCCTCCTGTGTATATAGAGATGGATTAGACTCAAATGGAGAAGACAGATGAAGGGCAGGTATGCCCAACACAAAAAAGTGGCAGACTGTATGACATGGTTCACTGGTTACACAGTCCTTGGCTGCAGCACATGGCTGGCACTAGATTGTAGTCTATGATTCAAGTAGTTTTCTATAATTCAGAGAGTCAAAGGAAAAAAAACTTCAGAGGTTTCTTTACACTCTCCCGCTTGAATGGTTCAAACATGCTGGTGCACACTTGCTAACACACACACACACCCGCATACAAAAGCATACAACCATAAATGCATGCATGTGCACACACAGGCATACACACAAACGTCTTCACACACTAGCACACTAGCCTGGTGCTTTGAAGGCTGAGACTCTGTGCTAAAGAGACAGGCTGCCAGAATAAGTTGCCGGAGCTTGGAAACTGATGAGCAACTTTCTCAATTTCTTTCAGAGTGTGTGTTTGTGTATGTATGCACCCACGCTGGAGCATAGCTGTGTGTTTAGATTAATCGTGCGCCTATGTTCCCCTGGGGCCACTGAACGCTGAGGTTTAATCTAGACACTTTTCTCTCTGGCCTCTTGTCTTGACTCCGGTTAGTCAAGTTGGCCAATTTTGTCAAGATAGCGCTAACATGTATACTGTCAAATACAAGCAATACACTGCATCCCATTAAGCTCCTGCACTTCGGCCTCAACCTTTCCCCTGAGCTTGGGAAAGAAAAAAGTGGATGGAAAAACAGGAAAGGGCGATGAAAACTAAAACAGATGGTGAGGCAGAAAGGAAAAGTGACAGAGAGGGTGAGAAGTAGGGGGTGAGAAGCAATTTGAGGAATGAAAAGTGGGGAGAAAAAGAATAATAAATGAAACCTGTTATTCAACACTTCCAAAAGCATGGGAGAGAAGGGGGGGACACCTCCCCAGTCTTGTCTTTCTTGTCAAAGTGGTTTCCCTTTGTGTTGAAGCACTTCTTCAAAATGGGATGGGAAAGGAGAGAAAAAGGAGCCGCTATAGAGAGAAAGAAAGGGGCAAGGGCAAACAAAATGACAAGGTGGGAGAGGCGCTGAGGTGTGTGTGTGTGTGTGTGTGTGTGTGTGTGTGTGTGTGTGTGTGTTTGTGTGTGTGTGTGTGTGTTGGGGGGGTCTGTTTGAAGTCCAGAAGTAATTTTCTAACATGGTAGCTGCGATAGAGGTAGAAAAACAGAGTATGTGTGGGTGCACTGTCTACACATTCTTCAGTGTCTACACTTGCAGCCTCAAGTACCTAAATGCATGTGTGTGTGAGATGGAGAGAGAGTGCGCTGAAAGGTACTCGTCCATGAGGCACTCAAGTATCAGTAAGGGACAAGGAGTGCATTGTTAAGCATCACTGTAGAACCCATCAAGTCACTTTTATGTCAGTGGATCACTATAACTTGCGGGTATTCCACCATTTTGGCTAGCAGCTTTCTCCCTGTGCAGAATTGAACGACCCCAACCTTCAAATGCTTCTGTTGCCTTGATATAACTCTCCCTAGTGACACTCTAATGTATACTTAACTCAAACCAACCACACCCTGGCTGTAGCCAACTCGGCTGCTTTGAAAAATACAATAAAATTGATCCAGATTTTATTTAGGAAAACACATATAGAGTAGAGTGAAAGCACGACTTGAGCCAGTGGGGTGTGCCTAGTAAAACAATAAAAAACTGGTAACATATGTACATTTTTTTAATTAAATAATAATGGTAAAAGCTAACTCAAATTGAAGTAAGCTGTAACAGACCTTAAAAAAAAGAATGCTCAGTAACCATTTTGAAATAAAGGCATTCCAGTTCAAAGCATGATAAAACAGAGTGAGTCATTGAACTGAGGCCAGTATATCGCTAAAACAGATTAAGTGTAACTTTCATGGCCAGGGCTTCGTTTCCCCTTCAACCCAGTGTATCCCAATGGGGAGATAATCTGGGAAATGCAGCAATATCAGGTCCTCTCTAGGTTGCCTGAGAAGCCTTGTGAGACCCTCTGGAGATATGAGGCTTTGATATCAAGACCAATTATGTGGTACGGGCACATACACAAACACATGTGCGTGCGCACGTGCCCACACACACACACACACACACACTCCCTGGCCTTGGAGAGTGGTAGAGAGGAAAACAAAGAGAGAATGTGATACTGAGGAAACACTGGGCAGGCGGAACATGCTCTGATTTTATCAGCCAGTTGAGCTGGGCTTGAAAGCCAGAGATGATACAGACATAGATGGAATGAGAGAGTAGAACCAGACAGGGTGAAACACACTGAAGATGGGGTGTGTATAGGAAAAAGCTAAAAAGCAACAAAAAAATAAAAAATACCACTGCAATGTGTGGCAAAACCCCAATACAGCATTCAACACATATTAACAAGTGTGTACACAATAACCAACGTGCATGAGCACACAAAGATTCACCGCATTATGTGTAGCACTGATGCTTTTACAACACACTGTATACATGAGCATGCCTTTTCACATGCAGTATTGTATGCACAGACACAAACAAAGCCTCACTCACAGCTTCTTGCGACAAACACACACACACACACACTGAAAATATATGTGATAAACTGTTGTTTCCGGTCTGAGTCATCTCCACAGAGGAGATTACGTTTGGCCTCTGGCTCGGCTAATTGGAGCTTAAAGTCTGGTCTAGCCCCTGGGCAGTGTATCCTGTGTGTGGCACATGTGTGTATCTGCATGTGTGTGGTTGCGCATGTGTATAAATTATGGATGGCAAGGGCTGTAGGAGAGTAGGCCACGCAAGCTGCAGCTGCTGGAGCGAGCACAGAGACCGAGCCAGGCCAAAACAATCACAATCAGAGCACTGCTACGTGACACAGACAGGTGGTTTGATAGAGAGACCGAGAAGTGAGTGAGAGAGAGGTAGATAACCGCAATATTGAGACAGAAAAAGACGAAAGATTAAATAATGGGACAGCAGGAAAGAGCACACAAAAACATTTGATCTGAAAAATTTAGATACTAATGAATTATCTATATCCAGTCATTCTCATTACACCGAGCCTTGCTTTCCACTCATTGCTATTTTTGTTCTGCTATTATTTTCCAGTTAGTGCTTATTATCATACCTGCCTGACACAAAAGGTTGGCACTGTATGCATAAAAGCCTAATACAAAAAATATTAAAATGAAAAGACCATTTCTTTTAGTACCCGTACAACTTAAAATGAGATCTTTGTTGACCAGGTAAGTGTCGATGAAATGTTTATCCAGATACAATTTCATATCACTTAAGCAAGGTAAGACAGCGCTGTGTCTCCTGTTGATGAATTCTGTAATTTGGAAGAATAGCAAGCAACCGCTGTGCTGTGTTAAGTGAGAAAAGAAAGTGGAGGTATGAGACTAGCTTTGGAATAATAACACAGCATTATTACATCTTGCAACCGTTACTTTTCTTTTTACAAAGATGATTGGTGAAAAAATATTTAGCTGAAGCCAGTTTCATGTCGCTCATTAGTAATGATTTTTTTCTTTTAAGCAAGTGTGCTATGCTATTCAATTAGGTTGTCTGAATACAGTAACTGGAATGCCTTATTACATGTTTGTTAAATGAGACCTCTATATCAGCTACAAGTGCTGATCTCCTCAACCCTTAAAATATATAATATAATAATAATGCCAAATCTGGTTGTCGGTAGCTCTATTTTGAGAAACATGAAGCTAGCGAAGCCAGTGGCCATAGTTAAGTTCATCCCTGGGGCCAGAGCGGGCGACATTTAGTCTTACTTGAAACTGCTGGCTAAGGATAAACGTAAATACAGTAAGATTGTTAATCTTGTCGGTGTTAATGACTCCCGGTTACGCCAAACGGAGGTCACTAAGATTAATGTTGAATTGGTGTGTACATACGCAAAGTCAACGTTAGACACCGTAGTTTTCTCTGGAACCCTGCCAAATCTGACCAGTGATTACATGTATAGCCGCATGCCATCGTTTCGCCATCATCATTTATTTTCACTGGCAGACTTTCTGGGGAATACCTGGTCTGATTTGGAAAAACGGCATTTATCCCCCTTGGGATGGAGCAGCTCTCATTTCTAGAAATCAAGAAAAGCTTATTAGTGGATCTAATCCTTGACAATCCAGAGTTGGGACCAGGAGGCAGGGTCGCAGTCTGACACACTTCTCTGCTCCTCCATTCCAGGAGTTACCTAGTCAAAACCCCATAGTGATGGTGTCTGGCCCCCCCGACCATCGAAATTATTTAAATCAAAGGTAATCAGAAGAGGAGCTGTGCATGAAAACCTCATTACAATTAAAACCACAAGTGCAATAGTGCAAAAAAATAGGAGAATTAAATGTGGACTCTTAAAAATTAGATCTCCCTTTTCTAAAGGTGTACTAGTAAATTAATTAATACCAGATTATAATATCGTTTTTTTTTATTCTTATTAATACCTGGCTGGGTGGTGGAGAATATGTTAGCCTATATGAATCCACTCCTCCCAGTCATATCAATACTCACATTACTCGAGGCACAGGCCGAGGAGGTGGAGTTGCAGCTATCTTCAATTCTAGTCTACCAATCAGCTCTAAACCTAAAATAAATTATAGCTAATTTGAAAGTCTTTTCTTAGTCTTTCACACCCAAGTTGGAAATCACTGCAACCAATTCTATTCGTTATAGTGTACCGAGCACCTGGTCCATACTTTGAATTCTTATCTGAATTTGCAGAGTTTTTGTCAACTTTAGTCCTTAAAACGGACAAAGTTATTATTGTAGAGGATTTTAATATTCACGTGGACGCTGAGAATGATAGCCTTAGTACTGTGTTTATCTCTCTATTAGATTCTATTGGCTTCTCTCAAAGTGTTCATAAACCAACTCACCGTTTTAACCACTCCCTCAATCTTGTTCTGGTGTATGGTGTTGAAATTGAACATCAAATAGTGTTCCCACAGAATCCCTTTATATCTGACCACTGTTGGATAACTTTTGAGTTTATACTGCTGAACTCCACGCCATTAGGCAAATACTTCTATACAAGATTTCTATCTGATACTTCTGTAGCTAAATTTAAGGATGTGATACCATCAGCTTTTAATTCATTACCAAGTCACACGGAGGACTAACCGGAGGACTCCTATGCTAATTTTAGTCCCTCCCAAATCGATCATTTTGTTGATATTGCTGCATATTACTCCAATCACAGATGCCTGTCCTGCCTCCATGTTCCTGTTCGACACCCTCTGCTGAAATTCTCCATGTCTCTCTCTCTCTCTCTTTTTTTCTTTTTCTCCGTCTCTGTCTGTCTCTTTCTCTCACCCCCAACCGGTCGACCGCCCACCCTAAACCATGGTTACCGTTCAAGGTTTCGGCCTCTTAAAAGGAAGTATTTCCTTGCCTCTTTTGCCTAGTGCTTGCTTTTTTGGGAAATTGTTGGGTTTCTGTAAATACCATCACAGAGTACGGTCTAGACCTGCTCTTTCATAAAAAGCACAATGAGATAACTGTTGTTGTTATATGGCGCTATGTAAATGAAATTGGAATTGAATTGAATTAAAGAAAATACCAACTTAGCATGTAACCCTTGTTCAATGGTATAACGCTAATTCTGTGGAGCACTCTTTCTGGCTTCAGTTGCTGTGCCCCCAACAGCTCTGTAAGCAGAGGAGGCTGTCACACTGGCCAGCTGTAGAGGAAGTGTTACCTGAGTAATTCCCATTGTGTGATAAGGTTCTACAGTTGTATGGCATTGTTCTGCATCTGCTCACCAGTTACAGTGGATTCCACAGATTTGCAACATTACGTCTGACAGCTTCCCTGTTGTGTTGTTTTTATGTGGTTATTGTTTGCTGTCAAATTTGTGAATGTGTGAATGTAATGCAGAATTTGACATTGATACGGTACCAGGAGGGATACTAAATGAACAGTTAGAGCATGAACAGAAGAGCTCTGTAGAAATATATGCCACCTGGCAGCACTCATATAAACATATATACACACACACACACTGTACACTGACCTGAGTGACATGATCTTGTATGCATCAGGAAGGTAACACCGAGTGTTCTCCATCTGGGCAGGGTCTGAGTCGCAGATCTTGTCATCGGTGCGGCCGTAGTTGGCGCTCTCGATCATGATGACATCTGTGCCTGGGCAGCGCAGCTCAATAGGGTAGGACTCACAGGACAGCTCCCTCCGCACCACTGCCATGGGGATTGGGGCACGGCCGTAGGCTGGATACACAGGTACACAAAGGAGTTTTTGAGTTTGATATAATGTTAACGGTCTCTCCTGCCTACTGAAATACATACGTACATACTTATTTGTGGGGCTGTCTTCAAAACATGTACACTGGAGGACTAAATTGTACAAGCACACATTGTGTTCAAATATGACTGCATTTGTACCCTTGTCATATAGACTAATTACCCACACTATATGAAAACAATAGCGCGACAGAAGATAATTTATAAGGGCATGTCCACTGTCACAAGTGAACTGACTTGGTAATTACTGTTTTGCAGTTAGCAGTTTTAGACATCACTCTGAGATAGAGAGTAATTGCCTGCCAATTTCAACAGGCATTTAGTGCTGCAGAGATTATTCAAAGATGGCAATGCCTAATTATTCTCAGAAGTGGCAAATTTGATGCATACATCCACCTTACCATACCAAAATAAGAAACATGTCATTAATTCCAATGAAATTGAAGCTACTGATCTGTCCCAGATCGTTTTACTGCTGTTGCTTTGCTTCCTTGCTTGTTTAATGAGTAGAACTGATGAATGCTCTTGGACGATGAAACATCTGCAAGACCAATCAGCAATCAAGCGGCCATTGACAAATTAAATCTAGATATCTTTTAACCTGAATGTCTGGCAATCTTCACAAAGGGAGACGGCAACAGCTTCAGCACTACAGTTCTCATCTGTGGTGCATAGAGGCATGGGATATGATCAGGCATGTGCTCTTAAAAGTCCCATCTAATTCCAAGACAACACACACTGAAACCCAAACATATGCTTGTATGAAAGAATCAAAAATGTGCTTTAAGAGAATATACTCTGCCTATAGGATGCCTTACCGTGCAGCAGGTGCTGCTATCGGACCTTTTTCACGGTAGACATGTTTTGCGTGTCATATGAGGAGACGCACAGTTGACACAAATTATGTCTGCTGTGTGGGCTATAATGTGATCTTGATGTCAGGTGGTCGGTCTGTTGTGTTCTTTAATGTGTCCTTATCAATTTAATGATGTGTTTATAATCATATATATGTATGGCACATGTTTATTAAGACATATTGTCTTGTGATTATAGTGGCATTATAGGGTGCTGTGATATTGAGGGTTTAGGGCTGGATATTCCCAGGGATTTTGGTTGTTATGGTGTAGCTTGGCTGTTGTTATTCTCTGTTCCTGAGAGCAAGGAGCCCTTGGAGCATCAGCCATCATCCCTTGATAGATGTATTAGGTTTTCAGCTGAGGTGTTCACTTGTGTTGTTCTGTTTTGTCATCACCAAGCCCTGCTGCAATCATAATTTAGACTTTATTCATTTAATTTGTGTGTCACCTGCAACTCCTGGTCAAAGACATCATCTGAGAATTGCAGCTTTATCTGGTGCGATATACATAATACGCATTGTCCCTATCGAATTTACAAAATATATTAAGAAATATATTAAGTCTGTAGTTTGTGGCTACAGGCCCAGTGATCGTGACTGTTTGTTGTTTTGTTCTATTTCTTTTTATTGAAGAATCTATCTCGTCAAGGCCTTCAAAATCATTTCTTAAAAGCAAAAACACACACACATGTGCACATCTATGGACACACACACCTACAACATCCGTGAAAAGCAAGGCACAGCACCACCCTTCTTGCTCTCCCTCTCACGATAACCATAGCAACCCTGTCCTCCCTTCCTTGGCTCTCTCATTGGCTGGAGGAGTGTTATGGTTACACAAATGCAGCAAAGAATCTGAATGAGTTCAATGACACTCAGCCCGGACTTTACTTAAAACTGCCCGTCACAACAACACACACGCACACACTTACAAAATGCTCTGAGTGATAATATGTAGAGGCAGAAATCTGTGTGGTGCCGGTACCTGAGGGCACTACATTGATAATGACAGGCGCTAGCTTAGAGATAAAACTGATAAATAAGTGACATTTTCTGAAAATGTCCTTTCTAATAAACACTCATGCAACACACACACACACACACAAACACACACACGTATAGCACCACAGGCTATGAATAGACGTTAAGCACACATTCAGATAGGATGTTTGTCTTTGTAGAGGCTAAGAATTTGAAAGACTTTTTTAGTATGTGCGTGGGGGAGTGCTGAGGGCAGTGGGTCATTATTGTGTCAATATGAGTATTAGTGTATCAGTTTCTCAATAGCATTATGTCTGCCTTCGTGGGCCTGAATGTAAATTTTGAAGAGAGGATTAATTGAAGCGTGAGGGGATCAATACACCGTATTGTAAGGCAGCTGTCTAGACTGGCTTTGGATCAGATGTCTTACAGTGTTGCCTTACAGGGTCCCCGCTGGGCATAAAGAGAGCATTATGACACAAACACACACTCACACACACACAATTCCGATAAGGGTCTATCTGTATTCCAATTAAAAGCCACTCTGCCTTCATAAGCTGCAGTAAATGCTGTGACTTGCTCACACTGCCCTATCTCGTTTGTCACCGTTTAATTCATCTATTTATATCAGCTGCCTCACCTATAAAACATTCACTGTGTTAACCTGCCTCCAAAGATCTCACCCCGCACATATTCCTGTCACTTTGTTTTTTTGTATTTTTACAAACAGACGTGCAGTCACACAGCACCTCTTGTTAGAGACACATAATGTGCACATAATCTCTCGCACATACGGTCCGTGCCAATATTCAGGCCTCTGTTTTTGCACACGTAGCGTGTGAACTGGAGCAAGTGCATGTTAATGTGTCTGTCATTAGTTGTGTAAGTGGTGACAGAAAGTTGGCAGCCACAGACATTACAGACAATCTTATTCAGACACTCTCATTGCCTCAGGGGGCTGAAACAAAAGGATATCGATTTTTACATTTGGGCCAAGAACAAGAGAGTGGCGAAAGAGGTTGATAGATGGAAAGAAGGAGGGAGAGGGTGAGAGGGAAGAGGAGAGAGATTTAAAAGGTTATCTCTCATTTGAACTGCCAAAGCATTTGGCCAGTGCTGGTGTCTGTAATGTTGGTCTTCGGAGTTAAAAACAAAACAAAAACAAAAACAAAAAAAACACATTTTTTAAGCCCAAAATATATTTTAAAGTTTAAGGCTGGCAGTATTGCTTTTTTCTGTCAATAAATCTTATGATAAAAACAAAACCAACAACAAGGTGATCCTACCAAAAAATACTGCATGTAAACCTGATATTGCTTTTCCTTTATGCTATGGAACTCTATTGTTGTCCAAAACCTATTTATTTATTCTCAATGTATGGTAAGTAAACCATTTGCACAGTCTGTAGTAATTTTATTGAGGCGAACTTTAGGCCAGGGACCCTTTTTCCTTAGTACTATTGACAAAAAGTTCCGGACTTAAAACTTACCTTAACAAATGAATATTGCACAGCTGTTTTTCCTTTCGTCGCCAAAATAAAAACTGTGTACTGTATTTTGAAATTTATTATTAAAAGTTTTGAATAGTCCCTGGCGAATGCAAAATTTGCTAAAAACTACAATGCCTAGCTGCTTTAAGAAATCACTTTTATTAAAAAAACAAAACATTGTTTTTATCAGGAATAAACGCCATGGGACTGAGAGCCACAGACACAGTTTTGAGAAATGGACTGATATATTGTTGGTTATTGTTTTTTCATAGTATTTCTTGACAAGAAAAATATCAAATAACAACAGCCTTACCTTTAACAAGGTCCTCTGCAGGGATGTTTAGCAAAATCCTAGCATTTTTACAAGATCAATAAGTCCACTCTGTCAGGTTAAACCTTGTCGATGCCAAAAAGAACTGTTTTGGGTTGGTTTTTTTTTAATACATGCTTTCCTATTCTCTTTTATTTGTCTTCACATAACCCTGAAATACTGACAAGACACGGCTCAGTGAAGAAGATGGAGTGCTTGCTGCTGTGTGTCCTCAAGCTAAACTCTCTTTGTTTCAAATAATCCTTGCTAAGTATAAACAGCATGATTTGCATACGTCGACTTATTCTTTAGACACTGATGCAAATACCTTTGACTGAAACTCATCTCTTGGTGTTAAAGCAAAGCCCTCTGTGTTTGAGTGGCTGCCTGTGAGCACTTTCTGTGGGTGCGAGTTTGTTTATGTGTGTGTGTTTTAAAAGAGGATCTGTGTCCCTGTGAATATACAGTATTTTTGCATTGGAAGTATATCATCTGCACATGCATGTCAGCAGGGGGTGGTGGGGTTGGTGGGTGTGGCTGGGTTGTATGCACGTGGGCAGCAGTTTTTCCTCTCAACAGTGTGATTGACAGCAGCCATTAATAGAATTATGTCCAAGTGGGACAGAGCTCCCTGTAGGAGTCTTCAAAGCCCACCGTCACAGTGGAGAGGAGGAAACATACTGAGAGCCTACCAGGGCTGCATTTGCGCTGTGCATGTTTAGTATAAATGTGTTTGTGAGAGTGAACGTAAACAAGCTAAAGAGTTTTATAGATATACACTACAATTACATAGAGGATATGTAATAAGTTAGTGAGTGAAGTGTTTCCTTGGTTTTGCAGCCGCAGTGTATCTAACAAGTGATGGGGTGTGTGGGGGTGGATGATGAGTCAAGCTGTACAGTCATTACTTTATTTGTGGTTGTCTATAAATATATATATATATATACTGTATATAAAAAGTATATCTGAACTAAACTTTATAGTAAATCACTGCAAGTATAAATGTGTTTCTAAGTGGATACATGCCTGCTAGTCTGTGCAGAATTATTCTTAGTGACCAGAAAAAAATGCAACTTCAATAAATACTATCTTTTTGCTGTAAAAAATATAAGGAAAAAAACTACTGCGATAATCCTATATCTTAGCATACATTTGAAATGAAAGTAAAGTAAAAAAAGCATAGGTATTACTAATGGTATATTAACGATGGCTCTCTTCTTTTCACACATCCCAGTAAGCCGTGACAGTGTGACAGTGAGCCAGCATGCAAAACACCGGGACCCTGAAACTGAAGCAGACAAATGTATATCAGCCATTGCTTATTTTGTTATTCACATCCGTGCTTTTCCTACTGTGACATGTCAAAAACCTTCCATGAAAAATGGGATGATCCCGTGCAGCTTCACAGTAGGGACGGGAGTGTTGCACGTCTGGGGATAATGTTAAGCTAGTTGTTGATGGTTAGTAGATATGTAGGCTAGGCTAAAAGTTAAACCACAAAAATCTTATTTTATGTTTCAACCTGTGAAATGAGTAATTGATTGCAATTTTCAAGTAATTTGCCCACACCTATTCTATGCATTAAGGTGCACAAAAATTAGAAACACTGCACAATATAGTATTGTCCAACAAAACAGCACTACTAACAGCAGCCTAAAAAATGCAGCCTGGATGTGTTTACTTCTGTACCATGTTGTCTTGTCTTACCAATGGCGATGGGCGCAAACAAGGTTGAGACGAAGAGCAGGCATCTGGTCCACATGACGTCTGAGGTTGACCTGGAAGAAAATACGGAGGTACTTCCTGCTGTGTCCAGACGGTCTTGTGGCGAGCTGTTTTTCTCACAGCTCAGTGTTCCGGACACCATACAGGCCTGCAAAATTGACACGCAGAGAGGATTTGTTCACTTGGATGCCATATCTAACCAAGTTAAGATGCCTCAGTGTAATTTCTCTCTGTATAACACAAAATCGTACCTGCTGATGCAAGTATATTAGCAACCAGTAGACTTCTAAAAATGTATTTCTAGTAAACTTTGAATTTATACAATTTCTAACAGACAGTTTACCAAGCGCTTACAACCAAGAACCAATAGCAGCATTCTCTGAAATGAAACAACAAAACAGCTTCCTGGTCATTACTAATAAACTGCTTAAACAACAAATAGTTTTAACAGATTTTTTCTCTGACATCCTGTTGCTCTATTTACTTATGTTAGATTGATGCTTTAACAAACAGCACTTTACTAAGGTCAATGCAGCTTCCTGCAGACATGTCACAGTAGACGAGACAGTAATCAATATTTATCTTTAACGCTGCTGAGAGAAATACAGAAAGCATGTAATGATTAAGAAGCATAACTCAAATGGTTATCAAAACCCTATAGCCTATCCCAATATAATGTAAGATTTTAGAAAAATAATATAAAAGGAAAAGGAAATTAGATCAAAGTATACTATAGACATGTCAATTAATTATAAAGTATGTAATAAGGTTGATAATCATTAAACTGAACCCTTAATTATGCATGCATGCACACTGTTAGATGGCAAACATTGCACATTGCGTGACTGACAGTAGGTAAATAACTGTTTCTAATTTCACAGACATAAAATACAACCAAGAACTTCCAGCCATCATTAAGTTGTTGTCAAATTGTCTTTTTATTGTCTTTAGAGACTAAAATTAACTAAAATTATTTTGTGACGGTTTCTAAAAGAATCAAGAGCTGTTCTGATTTTTAAAGCCTTTACAGCTCCAATACCTGCTCAGATGATACTAAATATGAAAATGTTTACACATGCATATTTTACCTGACAACAGACCATATGCGGAATAATCAGTGAGCAACAAATCTGTGCAGAAAATGCTAAACTAGATGCTAAATGTTGACCTTGTAGAAAGAAAAATATAAAAACACAATAAAAATGGGGCCTAATGTTAGCATAATCCTGCTGCTGTCTGTATTGGGTTTCACTTCACTTGGAATTCCACATCAGCATCAAAGTGTGAAATGTATTGATGTTCCAATGTAATTGTTCATTTCATGGTCTATCTGCGATAAGCAATTAATAAGAGGATGGTCTCTGAGATTAGTTATAGCAGTGACAGGCTGGTAAGCATAATTTCTCCTTCTTTTTTTCTATATTGATTACAGTAAGCTGACCACCATCATTTAATCAATTGCTCGCCTCAACCAACAATTATGTAACTGAAAATCACTTTCTTTCTGCACCCCCAAATTCCCTTTCTAACTATAAAACTCTCTTTGATGCTGAGTTGTGTGTTTGTATCATATTGTATAAGTCTGTTGCATCACATTTAGTCATTATGCAATCATCCTAGTTGATGTTGTATAAACAGTTTTTCATGAGTAGTTCAAAGGTAACAACAGTCCTATTTTGAGTCTAAATGTTCACTGTTCTCAAGTGAACCTATACCCAGCTCCAAATAAATGTGTGTGTGTGTGTGTGTGTGTGTGTGTGTGTGTGTGTGTGTGTGTGTGTGTGTGTGTGTGTGTGTGAGAGAGAGAGAGAGAGAGGGACTATAGAAATTTGCAACAGCCGGGGACAGATGGAGTAAAGCTGACAGCCTGAGCCATGGGAAATACAGTACATCTTGTGTAAGAGAGACTATTGATCAGTGTGACCATATCATTTTGGCCCCGCACTAAGACAATAGCCAGCTATGTCCATTATGCCATGCTGTGGAGGCATATAGCTGCTTTGGCACAGTCTCTCCCATTTTTGGAAAGCTAGAATACCCAATTTTATTCATCGAACCTGTCAGAATGACACAGACCTTTCCACAACCACCAGAGATGTACAAGCTATTCCTAATGCATCTTCTGAATACCTACAATGACAAAAGGCCTCATGCTGCAGACAAGACAGATATACCCGGAAGCATATGTACACTGTAAAATCTGAATTCTGTGGGAACAGACTCATAGCAGAGACAAACAGGATGATAAGAGTTATGTAGTCATCTGGGGTTTTATTGACTCTGTTCTTTTTAAATAAATCCTAGAAATTGAGAATCCATTTACAATTATTGTGATAAAAAAACAATCTTAGCTAAGTCAGACCGGTTGTTAAAGAAAATATTTTTTCCAGCACAATATCCTCAAGTGATCATTTTCTAAACTTTTAATTTGTAGCTCTGAATAGTGTAAATATATTTGAATTACCTGGAAAGTAATTATTTAGGTTAATGTACACGAGTCAACACTGACTTCATTGTAACATGTATCATGGAGTCTTTAAAATCCAAAGTGTTTTTATGTGACCTCTATTTAACCAGCCTGGTTGAATTGATATCACCAGCTATTTTCCAATAAAGTGCTGGTCAAACTGGCAGCATACTGTAGTTTTGTTACACCAACCAAAAACCAATTGAACAGAAGGAGGACCGGTAAGAGAAAGGCGGTTTGGATCACCTCGGGCGTCAAATTCTCTTTTAAAAAATCTTGAATGCTGCAGTTGGAAACATATCCAACTTTCTCAATAGTGGGTGGTAAAACTGATTCACTGTTGAGTGACTTAATACCGTATGTGCTAACAGTTCCTGACAAATCCGTAATGATATCAAAGTGAAAGAATTACAATAGTCTGTATTCTTCTCCCCGCTTAAACAACTCAACAAGCTGCCCCATTTTGATTGATTGGTCCCTAACTCGGTTGAACATGAGCAATCTGACCAGCTGTCAGCAGTTAGACACAGGAGGCATACGCTGACATATGGCTGGACGCCACAGCATTCCACTATTCCATAATTCAAAAGCTATTCCATCACCCCGTATGTTGCACCACCATCTCCCATCAGTTAATTAACCCTCTCATTTCCACCATGCTCATGGTGCCTTTACCAGGCAATAGTTGTGTGACAGCCTTGGGCCCTCTAGGACTAATCTAAACCCAAATCACGTAATTTATGTTCATAATTCAGCAGTGCGTCATACTCCCATATGCTCAAATAATGGCGTAAAAACATATTCCATCTACAGAGTCCACAGTGCATAGACTATGCTCGCCCATAGCATCGCCCTGTTTCTCTAACCTGTTTCAGTCCATTATCATAATGTGTTGATTGGTAATATTGAATTGGCATATTATGAATGAACTGCCTGTAATGGTGCTAATTATCAGAACATATGCATTGTGTTTGCACCCCGTATTCATCGGATGATCATGCACATAAGGCATGGCAAACATCATATGCCCCGTTTGAACCCACTCACTGTGGAAGTGATGATATTATCGAGGCATATATTTTTATATTTTTTATATATCGACTCAATATTTCCTATTTTGAGCTAGTTATATCCCATCAGAGACCCTCCCTGGCAGATAAGCAGCATCTGCATAAAACTGAGCATAACATCAACTAATTAGCAGGATCAGACCAAAACAAATCGCCATCCCTGGATCAAAGTCCTCTACCTGCTGTTTCTATCCATCTCTGCCAGTTATTATATACAGTATGATTGCTAGATGTCTAATTATTCCAGAAATATAATGTTAGAAAATGTAACTATTTAGGCTGAATATCTTTGAACTTTTATTTGCTTATAATAACTATCTTCAAGCACCCAGAGCCACATACTTACCCAGCTATCTTCAGACACTCAAGGCTAAATTTCTCCCCTTTCCTGTCTTGACTGCTTCACTCCCTTCATAAGTCAGGTAGAGTTTTTAATTAGCTTTGAGATAGTGCAGCTGTTTGGGGCATGCTAACCATGGAGAAAGGAGGGTGGATTTCAACGTATAAGTGAAAACTGAAGAAGTTGCTCTTTAGTCAATCTTCTGTACCCACTGCAGCATATTGGCTCCTTGTGCAAGTAAACATAGTTGGACTGAATCTAGTGACTCTTTGTCACATATAAACATGCATTTGTGTTCCTTTCAGAACATTTTGCCACCAGTTCATAGTAAATAAAACTCACGCCATCTGTGACAAAAAAAAGATTATTAATTTAGATTACATTAGTGTAAATAGAAAAGTTCATTATTTCTCAACAAGAACCAATTATTTAGTGTTTCTATGTTCTATGTTTTCCTGCCCTGAATCTTCATTTCCTACAGGGTCGGCATTCACAGAGCTGTTGCCGAGGGCCACTACTCTCAGAGGCTATATTGCATGCATCCATGAACTAATTGATGTTGGGCTGAATCTGTGCACCGAGGCAGCCTGACCCTGTGGGGGGGGTGTGTGTGTCTATGTGTGTGTGTGTGTGTCTGTGTGTGTCTATTTGTGTGTGTGTGTGTGTGTGTGGTCCCTTAACAAGAGAGCCCTGCGTGTCACAGCAGTCCACATTCAAGGATTCTCTCTGTCACTAATGAGTGGTGACCGTACTGGGCTACCTTGTCAACGCACTTCACATGCACATACACATGCATGCGCCCTTAACACACACACACACACACACACACACACACACACACACACGCACACACATGCTTATCACTAGGAGACCAGATGCCCTGCTCACTCAGCCTCCAGACAGAGAATCTGAATTGTGTCCATGCTGCATTAGTTGTCTACCCTGTGTGTATGCTTTTTAGAACACCATGTGGATGTGTGAATAAGTCAGTAAGTCACAAAAAAGAATGAAAAAACAAATTCTAGCATGTTGTACTCAATCTGTAACTATTTTTACATGTTCTGCCTAATTATGTTACATATACAGCATAATATGAAGAAATGATTTGTTAAAATATTTGTTGACACAGTACCGTCAGATGATACATTTAATGTGTCCAAAGATGTAAATACACTGATGCATTTATTTTATATATATATATATATATATATATACATACATATGTGTGTATATACATGTGTGTATATGTATATACATATGTGTGTATATACATGTGTGCGTGTATATGTATATATATAAAAATATATGCATCAGTGTATTTACATTTTTGGACACATTAAATGTATCATGTGTTTATATACATGGGTCTATGTATATACATGGGTGTATACATATGTGTCTATGTATATACATGGGTGTATACATATGTGTATATAGATATGTGTATATACTGTATTTATATGTTTGTGTGTGTATATATTTACACAAATATATGTGTAAACAGTATTCATAAAGTATATACACATATATGTGTGTATATACACTGTATGTACATATATATATAAGTACAGTAAATATGTAAATATATAAATATATACAGTGGGTACGGAAAGTATTCAGACCCCTTTAAATTTTTCACTCTTTGTTTCATTGCAGCCATT
>NC_048408.1:16902357-17093150 GCF_013103735.1 Etheostoma cragini
GAAAAAGGCTGCAATGAAACAAAGAGTGAAAAATTTAAAGGGGTCTGAATACTTTCCGTACCCACTGTATATACAGTACATATGTATACATATATATAGTATATATATTTGTGTGTGTGTGTGTGTGTGTACATATGCGTATATTTGGTCATACCAATTTCTTTTTGCAGTAAACTGTAACTGCACAGGAAGAAACTCAGACACTTATGTAGTCTTTTTTTCCCTTGCCATTTTTCTTCATTAAGTTTTTTCTTCACCTGTTCTATTCTTCCCCCTCTTTAGTCTCTTCAGTTGTTCATTCTTTGCTCTGTTGGAGAGAACTCGGAGCGGAACAAAGCTCAGGGGGCCATGCAACTTGTTCAGTAAAATGGCATGTGTCCGCCAAGCTACGGTAAATTACCTCCAGTTGGCTTGCTAGGGTAGGTTTAACCACCATGCAGTCTGTGTGGATGCGTGCGTGTGTGCGTGTGTGAGTGATGGAGAGGGTTGGAAGGAGGCTGTGTGGTTGACAGAGTGTGAGTATGGGTAGTGTGGCAAATTATCATCAGCCAGGTAGACATGCTGGGAGAATTTTGATTAGAGTGACCATGCACACACACACACAGACACAGACACACACAGACACTCACACAAATTCAGGTAGCTAATTTTGCAGTAAGGAGCAGAAGCGATGACTAATCAGGATAGGAACTGGTGGGAGTATGTGTGGCTTGTGGCCTATGCTGAGTGACATAAGACACAAGCACACGCATGCAATTGCAAACAAGCACATGTGCATACACTTGTAGCGCATATGCACAATGCAGACACACACATACAACAGGTATACACACACTGAAAAAAGATTTGAAAAGAGAACCGGCCTCATAATTGCCCTGTGCTGATGACAGCGATACTAATTAGCAGCAAGTGGCCCCTCAGTGTGACCAGAGGTTCAGGTGTGGCGTGTGTATGTGAGTGCATGCGTGTCTGCATGAGGGACTGGTTCACTTACTGTAAGAATTTGCACAATTGTCACCGTGCCCTGAAGACAAGTGGCCTGGCTGGCAATTTATTTCATACAGAGCTGGTTGTAAATCCTTTGTGTGGCTTAACAGCAAAGAACTGCAGTGTAGCCTTAAAGGTATAGGTCACCCCTACATCAGTGTTACATGTTTTGGTCATTGTGGTCTCAATTTAAAGTCCTCAGTAAAAAATGAATGGAGAGAGTGAAAGCAGTTTACCACCGTCTAGTCATATGTAGTATAATGACAGATTTTTGTAATCCCCTATTTGTTGGTTTTAAATTTCTTATTGTGCCTTAATGAAGCTTTTTAAAATCATTTAATCAAAGCATTTATTCTGTTTTAACATGTCGGGGATAATGGACTGGACTGTGATGGAGCAGAGCAAGGCTGTATTTGTTTTCCTTTTCATTTAGCATGGAAAACATTTTTATTTTAAAGAACTCTATCCCTTTAAAATCATTTCATACCTTGGCTGTGTTTCCTCTTCCTCTATGTTAGACATCCTATGCCCATCAGAAAATTGCGTCTGGGGAGGCTTTGGCTTTGACCGGACTGCTGTTTCTACATGGCTGCCTCTGGCTGCTCTGAGGACGCTCTTAGAAATCCGATGCACTGAAACCACCCTGAAAATCCACCACCGACAACCTTGTCTGTAAGGCTCTGCTGTTTTGATTCCTCACCGCCTAGCGGCTAGACACCACGCTCTGTTCTGCACTGAACTTTCTAATGCTCCAGTCTCATCAACTCTACGCACCCTCCCTCCCTCATGAGACAAGACAGGCGGAGTTGTGCAAGGGAGAATGGAACGAGGAGAGGGGAGGGGAGGAGATGAAGAAGATATGAGAGGGGGAGGAAGATAAAGGAGGAGATACATACGAGGTCAGGAAGGGAAAAGACTGAGGATGATAGAGATGGAAATATGGGATAAAGAAGGAGTTTTAGAGGGATGGAGACAGGGAGAGAGAGGGAGTGCCAAAAGTGATCAGAGTGAGTCGAAGAGAATCTTAAAGCAAGTTGATAACCTGAGGCATTCATCCTTTTCCTCCCTGTACTCTCGGTACCCTCAAAAACTTGGACAAAGATTCATAAAACAAAAAAACCTACAGATATCAGATGGTGCTATAAAAATGTATGGATTGAATGTAACGGGGTAAATATGTACTCTAATTGCAACATAACTAATCCTGCTAAATGCTAACTAGCCTAGCTTTGATGCCCTATACATTGTCCAAACATAGAGAGCAATATCTAATTTAAACTACTTTTTAGTGTTTACACTTCAGAAACTTTTCTTTTCCACTTTACTGTTACTGTATGTACTGCTGTCTGCCTTTGTAAGGCACTATCATATTGCAATATTCTTTAAAGCAAATGTCACTGTAACAAATTACCAATTCTCATTTGTCATGTTGAGGTTGAGGTTGACTCATGCAAGAATCATCGGCTAATGACAAAGCAAGAAAAAAGAAGCAAAAACAAAGAAATGAACATGCAAAACAAACAACTGTAGACCACCACATGCACAAGCACCCAGTCCCACATATGCCTACGCAGGCATGTGCAGCCTTTCAATTCTGCCTGACAGTGCAGCCGACTAACCCATAAGGGGGAAGTTAATGTTTTACAAAACTGCCTCTGATACAATCAATTATGTCAGCTGGAGATCCAGTGATGTTGATTCCACTGCCACTGCTGTTGTTTTCCTCCCTTTGATTCATCGGTCTTCTTCCTCGAGCCACCCTTTCTCTCTCCCTTCACCATCTCCCTCTCTTCCTCTGTCACTGTGCTCTGAACCTAGTACTGTCACAATGGATCCGTCAAAGCCTTGCCTTAAAGCCAGCAGCGGAGAGAGGCAAAGTTTGTGTGTGCTTGATTGTGTTTTGCGTGAGAGGGAGAAAGTTGTCCTGTACAGTAAACAGAACAGCCAGCTCAGCAGTGAGTGATGCTGCATCCAAGAGAAGGCAGACAAACAGGCAGGACACGACAGTCATGGCCTAGATTTTGCCCTCATAAAAGGGCCAGGCTTTACACTCAAATGTTTACATGCCTACACTTGTTTTGTTAGCTTCTTCAATTTATCAATACTTTTTTTCAGTTCCGTTCTCTTCCTCCACTTATTGTTGTCCCCATGTTGTTATCCCTCATCTAGTCTTGTTTAGTTACTGTATCTGCCTTTAACGTCCCTCTTGCTAGCTTGTTTTTTTCTTCTCCCATGTTGCCTCTTCTGCCCCTTCTGTCATCCGCCCTGTCAATCCATTTCCTTCTGGTGCTCTGTTAAAGAAGATATTTGCTCTCTTCAGGTCCTCTAAACTCATTATTTTCCAGTTCAAAACCACCTCACATTAAAAACGTATGAAGTTTGTCAGGACCTAGATATTAAGATTTCTACTAAGGCCATGGCAAGATTTTTTCAGGGGACTATTTTTGCCTTCCCACGCAGTACTTTGCATTACCTCACAAGACTTTTCCTTCTTTCATTCCTAGTGAGCCATTTCTCTTGTTCCACTCAGCTGCCCAGTGCAATGAATCAGCTTGTTGCATTTTACTTTGAACAGGGAATTATGCTGATACACTGCTCAATGGGCACATTTGTATCTCATGTTAGGCATAATCAATAGCAAATTTCTTAAATGTCAGAGGTTTGCATGATGTGGCGATGAACCAACACTAAAATTATCATAGAATCTGCAGCTCCCTATTAGTGTTACAAAGAGAGAACGTCAGTTCAGGGACAAAAGCGTGAAAATACAGCCTGCACTGTGGTTACAATCAACTATGGCTACAACCCTTCCAGTCGCTTATATGTTAATTTTGTACCGCTACTAGTCTATCTTCCTCTGGGCTGTAAGGGACGTGTGAAGTAGCGACCAGATGTGACCTGATATGATTGGACTTAGTTCACGGCAGTTTTCTTCTAATCAGCCACAAATCACACAGAAGAAAGTGAAACATAAAAAAAAACTACAGCTCGCGCGGCTGTAATTCAAACGAGACAACCTGTAGAGGGACCAAAGAGGGAAAAGTTACATAGTGTTGCTTAAAATAAAGGCCAAATAAAGGTATAGTCTTCTGAGCTCTGTTTTTTTTTACTAAAGGCAATGCCTAATATGGCATTACAATCTTATAATAACAGTCTACTGTCTAATTTAGCTATATGTCCAGGTTGGTAAAAGTGTCTAAGTCTACAATTTGGTAGCATGGCATTTACTGTAACACATTACACTAATATCATTGTATTTGATTTCAAATTAGATCAAATGGTGTCTTATAATATTATAGTATTATAATATTATAATAATATATTATTATAGTATTAAGATATTTAGAGCCCAATCATTATTTCTTTGTCTGGCAAATTATTTGAATATTATTAACATTATGAACATATTCAAAAACTCACTAAAATTGGCGGTCGCGTCCAGTCTGGTGAAACTTTATGTATTTTAAGGGTTTCGGGAATGGGCGCACAAAAATGGCTTCCTAGCGCCCCATGTCAAATTTAAAAAAAAGTAGCCCCTGCAGTTTAACATAGACCAACGAAACTTGGTACACATATGTAACATGTCAAGACATTCAAAACAAGCTCATTGGACTATCTAGGTCTGTATCTACTTTTGGTCATAGCGCCCCCCCCCCAGTGTTAACACAAAATCAGCCTTGTATGACAAGCATCATCCGATTTACATGAAACTTAGAAAGAATGGTCTACTACTAGTATGGTGATACTGAGCCGGCACCTATACTTTAACCACGCCCATGTACGCAGGCCACGCCCCCTTTTATGGCTTTTGAACCGTTTAAGGTAGAGTCTTGTGTGAGGTATCACTGAACTGAGCAGAGAGTTCCTTTTTCATTGGTGATGGTCTGACCGGCCCTGTTTGCGTTAACCACGCCCCTTTTAATAACTAATGACCTGTTTGATCTAGAGTCTTGTCTGAGGCATTATTTAACTCAGCATAGAGTTCCCTTTTCATTGGTGATGATTTGCCCTGCCCCATATGTTTAAGCTACGCCCCATTTAATAACTGTTGGCCTGTTTCTTGTACACTATTGTGTGAGGTATCATTGAACTCAGCAGGGAATATCCTTTTCATTAGTGATGAGTTGCAGTGTCTGAGTGCTGCGCAACTGCATGGTTGCAAGGAACATCCTCCAAAACATGACCACAGCCTCTATAAACCTCCGAGGGGAGCTGCAGTTTCTCTGACAGTATGATCGGTAGGCTATTGGTTCATCGCCACATGCCAAGTGCACTCTTTTCATTCATTTAAAAAAAAAGTTATTGATTATAGGACAGATATGACTGTGCCAATTGAGCAGTTGGCTAAATTAGCATTTCCAGCTCAAAGTAAAATTCAACGAGTTGATCCATATTGTGGGGTTGCAGTAGGCAGCTGAGTGGAAATTGACTCAGGAATGGGAGAAGAAATGTTTTGCGAGGTCACATAAACATACTGCGAGGAAATGCAAAATGTTGTGACAGAACGCATAACGTATTACGTGGGAATACTAAACACTTAGCGAGAAAATGCAAAACACAAGATAACACAATAGCAATCCCCTAAAAAATATCACCAAGGCCCTTACAGAGCTCTGTAAGATGACAATAGTTAACTATTTACAGTACATGAGCATATCTCCAAATCAGCAAATTAAAGTTTGAATAATAGTCTGAATGTCACTGATTATTTAAAAAAAGAAAAGAAGTGATTTCTGCATAAGACCCAAACCTTTGCCTCTTGCATTACCGAGCAGATATGAACTGTGTATATCCTGAGTCCTGAAATATTTATTCAAAAAGGCCTTTCCGGGGCGCTTACTGGGCCCTGTTCTTAATTTAATAATGCATAGGCACCAACACTGGTTTATAAATATAAAAGGAGGCACTTAACACTGGATTGTCCAACTACTGAAAAATGGCATTTGAAATACAGAGAGATATACCTAAGAGGAGAATACATATATTTCCACACTGTAACCTTGACTCTTACATAAGAAAATGCAATGGTGAACAAAAAATAAATAAAATGAAAGAAAAATATTGTGGAGTAACATCAACTCTACAATCTCTTTAAGTTACCTTGGCAGCCGAGCGATGATGTTTGTAAAATGTCTCATCTCACTACAGATGTCCACAGTGATATGGGAGTACTTGTCAGCAAACACTTTTGTTAGATAATACATTTTCACTTCTTTTTCAGAAACAAAATTGCAAATCTAAACTGAAAAAGAGATTTTCCTCAAAGCTTACTGGGATTGAAGAGGTGCAGCAGTAGTGATTCAGTGCGAGGAATGTACTTGTAACATTATAATATTTAACAAAAAACAAGCTCCCTGTTCCCTGCTGGGTTGAGGATGAGCTTTATTTTTCAGTGTGTTGATGGTGAAAAAGAATTGTCAAACCCTATCAGTCTAATGGAGAAAGCTATAAATAGTATTCCTGTGTTATCAAACACATGCTAAAGACCAATTTTCGAGGCATTCACCCCCCGTATGCATCCACTATCTGGATAATGATATTCAGTGGTGTTTGAAAACCAAGCCTGTACCGTGATTGCGTGGCAATGTGGTTATTTTCTGCGCCGGCACAGACCGCAAATGTTGCATTTTTGATAAGCTGTATCCATCACTTTCCTGAAATAGCATAAAACGATGATACAATGAGCTGCGACAGGATGTATGGGTGGTGATTTTGAAGCAATCAATGGAGACAGCAAAGGTAAACACAGTGCTAAATGTCAGCCATGGTGATTGCGCTGCTACAATATCATCTCGGCCGGGCGGGAGACCCAAATAACCAAAATCAATAATCTAATCATTTCATATTCAATTCACGCACTGTAGCGGTCTGGATCTTATTGCAGTTTTCACATCTCTGGTGTGATGATGGATTCCAATCAAAAAACCAGAGCAGCCATATGTTTTGAAAAAAATACAGTAATTCAAAGGAGCAGTCGGTGAACCACAAATGTTTTTGTGTATCTCTATTCTGTAATAGATTTTTGAAAGTATTTGCTGTATCTGCTTTATATGCTGTGATGTACATATAATATACCACACTCCATATACAGTACATGTTGTTGCTTTATATTATGTTATTGCAATAATACCTAAAAGGCTTACTTAACTTACATAACTGTTCTATTGTTCATATTTCTATCTTACATTGCTGTGGCATTTTGCACAATTTGATGTGCTTCAAACAAGTTTTGTATTTGAAAATGACATTGAATAGGGATGTGCACAAAAAATCGATTCACATTCATGAATTGATTAAAGCTCTAACAATTCTAAATAGATATATGGAATTTAATAAATCGATTTATTTTTTAAATTTGTTTTATTGGTTACTTTTTTTCGTTTTGTAACGGCTTGTATTCTGTCACATAGGAAACGACTCTACATATACTTACTGTGAGTTGTTGTCTTAATTGAGAATCGTTTTGGAATCAATCTTAAGCCTAAAAAGCTATATCGAATCGAATTGGGACATTTTCTGAATCATGCACCTCAAATACAGAATGATTTATATTACAGTGTATTTGTATTCATATTAAAAAGTATAGAATTGTGAGGGGTAGTTCATTTTTTAAAGTTACAAAGTCCAAAGAAAAGAAAACTAGGGTGTGTAAGACTATGTGCACCCTTGTTCCATCAATGCATAATTGTGATAGTGAGAAATATTTGATCAGAAATTCCTCTTATGTTGCAGAGATCTTGTATTGAGGTTGTAGCTAGAAGTCTTGAACATTGATTCTCTTTCAAAATCATTATTCTGGATAGTTCCGAAAACATGAGTTGAATGTAAGGGTCACATATGGATGCCGGCAGGGTCTGAATCGTTCCTTACAATAACTGAAAGGAGGAGACAGGATTTAATCCTCTTTGATAATGGCTAGGATATGTTTGTTAGTTAAAAAGTGAAATTCTGAGCCCAACAGCCTTCCATAAAAGTTGCCATAGCAACACATATGCCTTCACAGTATATGCCAGCACAATTAAATTATAATTTGATCAAACTGTTCTTAAACTACATGTTGTATAATGCAACAGAGTGAAATAGTATATCTGAGTTTTAACATTTATAGTTTCTCTTAACCTTTTCATTTTCCTAAATGCATCAAACAATCAGTACTCTGTGCCAGCAACAATGGAGTTAACACAGGCTTTTAATACTTCACTAACCAGTGTTTTTCCTGGAATGTATGCTGAAGCGCTTGAATAGAATAACAAATCTCTACAGTATGCAATAGGGATAATTGAACTGGTAAACAGACACATGGAGGGAAAACATCTGTGAGTGCATCTGCTCATCATCACGCCAAGCCTGTTCGAAATCTACATTCACAATATACCGTTTTCTACTTTACACAATTAGCACTGGTTCATAAGCAGAACAACACAAATATGAGAAGACACAGTGGGAAGAGAGAGTGGTTGTAACTGTTGTATCTTGTTTTGTTTCACACAGGCTCCTCACACAAATAAGATGGCTTATCCTTCTAGGAATACAGTGGCCCTAAATAGCTGCTTTCTTCCAAGTTGTTGACAAAGAGCAATCCTGTGGGTTATTCCCTGATCCCCTGTGTGTGTGTGTGTGTGTGTGTGTGTGTGTGTGTGTGTGTGTGTGTGTGTGTGTGTGTGTGTGTGTGTGTGTGTGTGTGTGTGTGTGTTAGTTTGCTCCCGTGGTGCCCTGTCTCAATCCAAGAAGGGAAAAACATAACAGCGCATAAGGGACTGACTGGTATCTTTATCAGAGTAAACAGGATACTCGGCCACCAGGCAGCAGATGAATCATGGTAGTAGCATGGTAAAATTGCATGTATTGAAAATAAACAGCAGATCTAAGATCAACGGAATTTATCCCGTCAACGATGCGGTGCATCAAATTAGGAATGAAGTCGTTAACACCCAAAGCTTGAATAATAATCCAAAATGGCACACTTTTGTAAGTTATGAAGTCATTTAGCCCCATTTAGCGTGGCTCATTGACTAAGAAAGAACATAATAATGTTTGCATGAATGGCTGAGGGGGAGTAGCTGAGAGGAAGGAAGGTCGGACCATATTCACACACAGTCACACCTGGGAGCTGCGCGGCACAGTCACACAGTCTCGCACTATTGGACAGCGAGCTGCTCCACTGGAACAGCTAAAGGTTAAGCGCCCAGAGGTTGCAGCCCTGATAGTAGTTGTTGAGGGATTTAAGCTGCCAGGATTTTCACAGCTACTATACTACTCAGATTTTAAACTATAACCTTTCAGTCACAAGCTCATTTCCTCTGAGCCTATATCTATTACTGCAGGTCAATACGTGGCTGGTAAGGCTAAATGTGGAGATGGTGTACTGAGATAGTCAGGTCGTATTCTACCATTGTTTATGAGCAGGGGTGTGTACCCCTTGAAGATAGAGAGGATAGAGAGGTGGAGCAACAGTTTGAAACCCACTGTTACACATTGCATGGCAACTTTGCATGTGTAATACATAAACCTTTACTCAAGTTTTAATTGCTTATTTGGAATCATTAACCTTTACTATAGAAATAGAAAACACTCATTTGCCAGTTTATTTAGGTGCACCTAACCTCTAATGTCCACCCCACTTATATCATTGAAGGTTGGCTTCATTAGTGCAAAACAAACACTTAAATAAATATTTAATTTACCCTGGCAACTCGATTGTCATTTCTCAATATCATCCTCCATTACAGTATCTCCCAAGTCCAGTGTTTCAGAGAACCCGACCAGGTTGTGTTTGTGTGTGTACGCTTGGTGCATGTGTGTGTGGGTGCACACAAGGGAAGAAAGCTAAGTCTAATTGCACGGGCGCATCTGCTGATTCTGGAAAACAGGCTTCTTACAGACACAAACATTACAGACCAAAAAACCTAGGCACAGACAAACAAACATATACACACACAAGTGCCTGCTTCAAAGCCTTCAACTTGGACCCTGAACAATCTGCACCCATTCTCTAGCAGCTGTGTGGACGGCATTGACTGGCATGGTTTACAATATGGACTCTATTGTCTTATGACAAAGGCCTCTCCACTCAAGGCAAAGGTCACATTATAAGACAATAAGCCTGTATTCATCGGGGGTGGCAACAGGAGTGTGTGTGTGTGTGTGTGTGTGTGTGTGTGTGTGTGTGTGTGTGTGTGCGTGTGTGCGTGTGTGCGTGCGTGCGTGCGTGCGTGCGTGCGTGCGTGCGTGCGTGCGTGCGTGCTCAGGTGTAATTTGTGTGAGCGTTGCTACAGCCATTTTGTATAACAACTCATCACCACTTTTACTCAATGTCAGTTTAACAAGTACAATTTTGTTTTGTTTTCAGTTACAGTATGTTTTATGTTTTGTATCAATGCACGTATGCATGAATGTCCAGATGAGCATTTATGTGCAGTATACAGTATCTGTCCTCTACTGCCGAGTGACTTGCTTTACATTTAA
This sequence comes from Etheostoma cragini, assembly GCF_013103735.1. NCBI lineage: Eukaryota > Metazoa > Chordata > Actinopteri > Perciformes > Percidae > Etheostoma > Etheostoma cragini. The sequence continues at coordinate 16,912,810 of NC_048408.1, forward strand.
TCGTTATCTAACTAATGTAACTGATACAAATTGTATTTCAATCCGCGCTCTCATTAGTAATGTGGTAAATGAAGGTTGTGTGTTTCTGCATGGGGAGCGGGAAACACCTGTTCCACACATCCCCCATATGAAGAATGATATATCCTTTTTCCTGTTGTTCTTTCTCTTCACCCATTGCTACAGTGAAATAAAGACAAAATGCAGCCCTGATATCACAGAATTAGATTTCAAAGCAAACATTCAGAGTCATATGAGAGTGAAGGAAGGAAGGCATGCAGTGTGACACACACTGGAAGAGAAGTGCATTTCAAATGGACACACAAACTCACCACATTCACAAGGTTATATTAAGTACATTAAAACTAAGAAAACATAGACAAAATAAGGATGAACAAAAAACAAAAAAAACGTGAAGTAACCATAATGACACAACCTCTGTTGTAAAACCTAAAAAAAAGTACTATGCCTATCTGATAACAGTGACATTTTGAAATTGTCCCATAAATGTCTTTGTGTATTTATTTGAATATTTTATTAAAGTGGTGGGAAACTTTAGTGAATTGAACTTGCCAAGAAATAAATAAAGCTTAACTAACTACATAGTGAACTGCTAAACCAAATTGAAGGAGAGCAAAAGAGAGCGCCTTCATTCACATTACTCTCAGCCAGTTCATTGAATTAAGAAGAGGATCCCACATTAAAACATGGCCCATACAGCAAAAATGCCACATATTTCTCCTCTCATTGAAAAACTGATGTCAACCGGAATACTCTGACCAGCTGTCAATACCCAAGAACTACACCCTCCTCTACTGTCAATAAATTGAATGTGCAATTCATCAGCCTAACTCTAGGAGACAGTATTTCTAATTAAAAAGGAGCTCGTAAAATCGACATTTTACAGGCCCACCTCAGCTTGTAAATACACTGTAAATAAGTTGTAGCGAGTGGCTTCATGGGCAGATGAAGGTCTGGCTTTGTGGTTTAGCTCCTGTCGATGTGTTCAAAGAACAGCAGGCTGATTGCAATTCATTTGATGTTTCTTTCAATTTTGTGCTCCGTTTTTATACTCTCTGGGGCTAACGGTACGCAGCTTTACACTACTTATTCTATTCAACTTCAGCCTATTTGGTTGTTGCATTTGATGCATATTGCACGCTGTTTTGTATACTTTTTTTAAGCTTGGTGGGTCACATCTGATTGGATTAGCAGTTTGAGAGGAAACATTTGTCGGGCCAATTAGAGCACTCCCTGGCACAGATGGAACCCTGAGATCTCTGGGGAGAACGCTGGGTTGAATTTGTGTTCTAAAAAAGCATAATGCATATTGTAGAGTAGGAAAAAACAGCACACCAGGTGTGTGGATACATTTACGTAACTATCCCCTAGGTCTACAAAAGCCTGTTGTAAATAAGAATGCATTCTGAGTCAACACCCCTTGTTAAATATGTCATCACCCTGTTATCACTGGGTGAAATGCTGTGTTTTCAGACTTGCATGCATATATACGGATACACATATTCTCACCTGTTATAGTGTACTTTGCTTTGTCAAGGGGAAATGAAACCTGAGAGAATCACATCTCAATGGCAGCTGGACGTCCTAGTCCTGTAGAGGCAGAGAGAAAGAAGAGACAGAGCCAAAAGGAAGAGACAGAAAGGTAAAGAAAGAGAGAGACAGAAAAACAGAGGGAGAGATGGGTGGGGGTTATTCAAGCTCAGGGAACTGAAGTCCCTGTCATGTTTCACAATAAAGACAGATATCCATAATATGTAGTGAATGTGGGGTGCAATGTAAATAACGACCCCCCTCAACATTGTGTGAATAGCCATAACCCACCACTCATCCCACGAACCAGGCAGTTCACCAGCCACTTCCACTCATGATTGCTTGTTTAGTGTTTGTGTGTCTGTGTGCTGCGCATACACATGCACGCTCTGCCTCGTAATGACCTCTTAAGTGTCAGAGTATCAAAGTCTATAATGGCCTATCGGTCCTCTCTGGCAGTTTACAGCTAAAAAGCTCTCGCATGCCATGATAACTGGTTTATATGGGTGACATTTCACTGCCAAATGCCAGAGACACTTTTCAGAAAGGGAAATTGTTAGCTCTGTTCGTAGAGTGCAGAGTGGCACTAATTTACAGTTAAAATGCCTCTTATATATTTTTCTATTTGTACCTTATTTTCTTTACCTATTTTCCTCTGCATATTTCCCTATTTTTCATCACTGTATATTTTTTCACATCATTCCCCTTAGACCTTTTTCACTCTGTTTTCCCTCTCTCCAGCTCTCTCTTCCCCCGCACCGTCCTCCCCAACCTACTTCTCTTGAGGGTACATTTTGCAACCTCATCTCACCAGGGTCAATCTCAATGTGAGTATGTGTGTATTGTGACTGACATTGGACATGGCTTTGTGTGTTTTGCTGTTTACTGGGGGTGGGGGGGCACACATATATATATATATATATATATATATATATATATATATATATATATATATATATATATATATATATATATATATATATATATATATATATATATATATATATATATATATATATATATATATATATATGTTTGGCCTTGAATTTTCTCTTCCAGAGTCTTTTTCTGCGTGCCTTGCAATATTTTCACAGGCACACAAAATAAGTGCATAAACATATTGTAATACACACGTACGCACGTATGCACATACACACACACAAAGAGTGTTGTGCAGTAATTGGGTCTATTAGACAGTACAGGAGGCCATGAGCAATATCTATATGGTTGGGTGGGCAAATCAACAAAAGATAGATTAACTGTACTGCGTTTGTGTACATGCATGTGTTTGCATGTATTCATGTGAATGCATATGAATGAATGTTAACCCACCATGTTATATGTCCATGCTAGCATTACAGGAGAATTGCCAGAGCAATGGAGTATTGGCGAGAAATAAGTTAGGCCCTAAGCTCCTTCACCTTACAGCACCTTCATTCATTTCTTTCTCGCTTTTTCTCAGAACACGGTATACATTATTCACACAGCACTGGTTTAACAATGGAAGGATCAATGAATGAGGAATAGAGGAAGAAAGGTGGAAAAGAAAAGGTTTGGATGCGCAGGCAAGGTGGTGAAGGAACAAGTTTGTATGATCTTTTTCATTAGTCTCATTTAGTGGAAAAGAGGAAGAGAAGATTAATCGATGCACAATTGCAAAAGTCCATGCATACATCAGCGGTGTATCAAGCGTTATTTCATCACTCAAGAGGAATTCTTTATTAAATCCTAATTTGTTCTCTTTTCTGCTGTCAGAAGGCGCAGGTCAACAGCTTTCCAGGAACAGTCTGGAAAGCTGCAACTAGACAAAAAAAAGTTTTTAATTTTGCCTATAGACACACCAGCCCAGTATCACTAGAAATTAAATTTATATTGGATAATTCAATACTTTGCAATCTTATCACCAGTGTTACAGTAGTCTGCCCTGCAGTGAGGTGGAAAGTAAGGATATTAAGGTTAGGATGAAGATTGGTGTGTATTAACACAACCATTCCTAATAGTAAACAGATATTTTGGTTACCAATCCCTAACTCTACCGTAGTTTCAATGCACAGATATTGTTTCCAGAATGAATTTTGAAAACAGTTGCAATAAATGTAATCCAGGTTTTTGTACAATCATCCCATATCAAGGCCCTTGTCTTCTGATGATAGAATTCAAAGAGGTGAAACTAATGTAGACAAACAGACTATTACTGTAGGGCACAACTCTGTAATTAATTTAAATGTTACATTTTTGGCTGCGGCAACAAAGTTGCTAACCATGGCACATTAGAGTAATGGCTATATTGATATCAAAACAGCTGAATTTTCAAGGATTTAGCTGCATCTGCAAGGGCCACCTGCATACTTTCTACATAATGTACAGCATTCATTCATACTTTTAACACCATGAGAGTTCAGAAGAGAAGCAAGATTTGGATCAAATGAAGGCGAGAGGGCTCCTCTGAGAGCATCCAGCACTGGAGCAAAGAAGAGGACAAGAGATTTAGATTGGAAAATGGTGAATGCTTGTCAAAAGAGCTATTGAGTGGCGCTGAGCGACAGGGTTCTGGACGGAAAGTGGCTTAGCCTGAACAATGGATGGACGTGATGAGGAGGAGAAAGAGTTTTTTTTTTTGCTCACTGTCTTCCTGGGGAAAAAAGTAAATATATTTCCCATGAAAGATGCTGACCATTTTCTCACAGTAAAACAATGTTTTTTCTATTATGAGAGGCGGTGGTTGTATTGATGTCCCATGTCACCCCCATTACTCATGAGCCGGCTGTATGTAATTAGTACAACTCCACAGTATGCTTGTATGATGTTTTTATGTATAACTCTTTGTAATTATGCTTCAAAACAACAGATTGTGCCATAAGACACCAGAAATGTGTTGATGCCTCTTGGTTTTTATGATTTCAGATTCATGGCCCTTTACAGGGTGGGGTCCTCTACATTTTCATGTAAAGAATTCTCCCCCTGGGCTTCGACGGATTCGATATAAGCATGAAGAATATGGAGCAATAGTGTAGATGGTCTACCCAGGCGTAAAATTAAAGACTCTTGTCTGTGTGCCCTACATAAATCTTTGAGAGAGAGAGGGAGGAAGAGGGAGCGAGATGGAAGGAGGGGGTTAGGAAAGGAAGTGTACATAATGAAACAAAAAACTGGTTGATTTGTCCAGTGATTGTGAACTGTAATCAGCCCTGGACAATGAGATGTTTCAATAAACAGTATGTACACAAACACACAACCACACACACGCACACACACACACGCACACACACACCTATATATCGTACCCATAAAACTAGCTTATAGTAATTACTTCACACAAGTTTTACACAAAGATTGGTTTTTAAAATACCAAATATCATTTATCATTTAAGGCTTGCTTCAGCACACCCTTACTCAACAATAAATGTCCTCGTCCAATTCCCTCTTATCTTGAAGCATGTGATGGATACTGTCTCATCTATCATATCGTCTAAGCGAGAGACAATCAAGGGGGTTCAAAACATACGTAAGCACACTGCAGGAGAGCAGGCATACAATTTCTTACATGGTTAGAAAACAGACACGTGGTCCATGTAAGTTATTGCAGGCCCATATGCCAGAGTGGTACTCATCTATCTTGGTGTGACACTATCAGGCTCCCTTGCAAAAACACAGCGGTGGTAAAATGTTTTTTTTGTGCAAAATGTGAAAGATACGTCGGGGACAAATTGACGGTTGCTGATACATGCCAAAGGGGCATGGTGCTTTTATCTCAAATGAGTTGTAACGTCCTCTGCTGAAACTGAACCACGCAGTTTATTTAAAAGTTACCCCCGTTGTGAATGTGCTAAAAGTAACCCAGCAGATTTGAGCACCATGCTCACACAGAATTATTCACCAGCCAGTCAAAGCGGATTTTACCTTGGACAGTTAGGTACTATATTTTTACAAGGCTAGTCAGCTCGATAACACTGGGTAAAAACACAAAACAGCACAAATGATGTAAACATACATTATCAAGCAAGTGATCACTACTACATTTGTTGATATCTTTGTTCCATCAAGCATAACCATCTAGTCATCCTCGCCTCTTTTTCAGCCTATCACACTGCACCATCAACCAAGCTCCAGATCAATACTCCCTGGCACATATTCTTCCTCTTAAAGACTTGGAATGAAAACGCCATTCGATATTAATCAAGATCACAGCTGTACCACTGAACAGGCACAATAAATGACAATATTATTTTATTTATTTTTTTAATTTACCATCAAACAGCCAGTTGCATCAAAGCACTTTGAGTTAGATCTTTCAGCCTGGTTTATGCTGAAAGGAAGCAGATGAGCAGGGAGTGGAAGATGTATGTAATGCAGTTAAAGTAAAAGCCCAGTAAGCAGGAAATTTAAGAGGGGCCTGGGGATGATGGTATTACAGCAGATGCTGATTGTGAACAATCTGCTGAAGAAGAAAAAGATATGGAAAAAATATCATTGGGTGCAGTATGGGGGATTTAAGAGGCATGCAAGCTTTTGAAAAGCTTGGGGGAAAGGAAATATTGCAACAGATGAACAATCTTCAAATAACCTGCATTGCTATATGCAACAGTTGTTAGTTGAAGGAAGTGGTACTCGAAATACAATGTCATTGCACTTAAACCAGAATTCCCCTTCCATTGTCTCAGTCACTGAAGTCAACTAACCCAGGCATTTATTTGGGACGTTGAATTGGTCTCTTAAACAATACTGCATTTTCAAATCCTGCTGCAGTTTCCTCCATTGATAAGAAATGCTGTGTTATACCATGGCACTGGGAGATTTATGCCCCCAGCCCTGTGATGACCTCATTGTTAATGCCCCATAATTCAAATCTGCTCCGCTGTGTTGCATCACATTGGGTATGACTCATTTCCAAGCAGCCCATTCTCTAAACAAGCAAGGCCTCCTCAGCAAGCTAAAGTTAACCGCACAAACAACAAAGCAAAGAATTTCCCCATTAATACTGTGGTGACTGACATAAGACTTGCATATGCATGGTGACACACACACACACACACACATAGCAACACACTGTTTAAATGGACTGAACTGGGAAGAGGAGAAGAGGGGGTAAGGGCTATTGTAAATGATTTCCTGCGGAGACCAAAATAATCGGCAGACCTTGGAGTGAGCTTCTTACAATCACTCTGGCCTTGTACACTGATTCTCCATTCATCTCCCTAATGGCACTGTGTGTGTCATTAAATATACAGCTGCAGGCAATGTCTATGTGTGGCTCTGTGGGTGTGTGAGCTTAACATGTGTGTTAGCATACAAGTACGTCTGTGTGTCTGTGTCTGTGTGTGTGTGTGTGTGTGTGTTTGTGTGTTTGTTTGTGTGTGTGAGTGAGAGACTGGTGGTAATTGATGTGTACCGCCTTGATGTGTTTAGAGTATCTGTGGAAAGAAATGCATGCATGTGTGTGTGTTTTCTATTGAGTGGTGACAGCTATGAGTGGGGCAATGGGAGGTGAAGGGCACAGAGAAGAAGTGTGGACAGGAGATGTGTTGAATGAAAGACAAAAGTGAGTGAGAGGTTTTAAAGGACAATACAGTGGCTAACGTAGAAAGCAGCTGCTTAAACATGTAGCCAGTAAAGGCCGTTGGCAGAATAAAAGAAGAAGCCCGTAGACCTACAGTACACACAAACATTGAGAGTTTTTATTGTGTTTCACAGCTTGAGTTGCAACATTTACAATGTTATTGTAAAAACTGTGCCTGGTTTAGGTCAAAATTAGATTGACAGGCTAAGATGATTCAGTTTATAAATCAATGGTGTTACATAGACATCTGTCTTTGATTTGTTACCAAGGTTAATTGTATACAAAATTACATAAATGTATCCACTCACTCCCGGAGTGCCCTGGAAATTCTGAATGGTACAATAACATTCATCTTTACTTCATATAGCCCACTTCAAAACTGTATTGCAAGGGGTTTTGAAACCTAATGCCACAATAAATAAAAGTCAATGATTACACAAAGTTGGACATGATATATATTATGGGTGCCTGAGAAACAATTTAATGACTGAGACTGGTCAACTGGTCAAGGCAAAATAAATAAAAGTCTGTTAAGAAAAATATATTTTTGTGAGATGTGAATTTATCTGATTTTAGCCGTTATTGATTTTAGCCTCTAAGATTTATCACCGCAAAGGAAAAGCAACATGATGGTGAAGTGCAAGCCATCAGCGTGTGTTAAGTGTCACAGTAGCCAATTCATTAAATTCAATATTTGTTCTCTTTAGGACTTTTATGGCAGGAAAGTAGCAAGACATACAAATTAGGGAAGAGCCAAAGACATCAACACATTGGCACGATTTTGTGTTCCTAATAAATGGCTGGCAGTTTCAGAACTAATTTACACTGATTGATTTCTCAATATTGTTTTATTTTGTCTGAGATGGATCACAACCTGAGGTCCTCAGCCTTCTTTAATTCGGCTGTTACAAAACGCTGATTAAAGACCAGATGCAATCAAACCTTTAAGGACTTTTCCCCTTGTTCGACAGCTTTGTATATATTATTGCATTGTTATCACATTACATTTTTAATAGAATTATTATTATCAGTATAATTTGTGGCAAAACTACGTCAGGTTTCCCTAAAGCCCAAAGTGACATTTCTAAAGGGCTTGTTTTGTCTGAACAACACTCCAAAACCTAAACTTATTCAATTTACTGTCATATAACCAAAAATATAAGCATATTTTCTGAATTTAGAAGGTTTGGCATTTTTGCTTGAAGAATTACTTAATTAATTGCTTATTAAATGAATGCTGATTCATTTTCTGTCAATCGCCTAATCTAAACTATGTGAATCTTGCAGTGATTCCAAACCATTGCTGAATTAGCATGCACAGCTCTACTTACAGTGTTTAATTGTACGATTACAATTTACTGCTAAATATATATAATGTAATATATAATATATATTATATGCAATACTCAATGAACAGCATTATAACATCTCTTTCAGTGATACGCACAAACAGCCCAGTTAACGGAAGGCACGAGCAGTCAGGCCAACAGTGTACATTTTCGTCCAGTCGTCCCAAAAATACAGACAGTTAGTAGGCTGTGGTGGTTCAAGCAGAAAGCCTTCACACAGATCCATATTTAGGCAGAGTAAGACATCTATCTCTGGAGGGCTATTCTAGTCGAGGCCATAGGAGCAATGAGTCAGTGAATGCCCTGAGATCTGACAGCCAGTCGTCTGCTGCTGATTTTCCCCTTTCCTAAGCATGTATCTAATCAGGGAGCAAAGTAACTGTGCACTGTGCGCAGTCCTCTCGCATGGTCCGAACCTCTAATAGGGTTGAATGATATTGGAGGCGAGCTTCACACATTAAGAGAGGTGAACTGAGCTCCAGTGGTGGATGGTGGAAAATGCAACGAGCCGGGGTTATTCTTTAAGGGAAGGGAGGGTCGGAGGAAGTATGTGTTAACACATGACTGAGTGCTTGAGTTGGATGAGGAAGACGGGCAAGGATCTGGCCTCATTATTTCAATACGGGAGAGAGATATCTTCTAGCGCTAGCGCAGAAAACGGGCTTTTGAATGAGGTTAAACGCGGTGCACAAAGTGGGGTTGGGACTAGAAATGTGAATCATCATTGCATCAGGAAACAGAGCAGTCAAATTCAACAGCTCTGCCTTCATTGAAACTTAATATTATCATTGCAGCATTAAGATTTGTTTTAGTTTTCCTCACAGCTTAAGCCACAAGACTGCCAATTTATTTATGCAAGAAGGCATGTTGTCTGTGAGCACAATAAACACCACCTTCTGTTTATCTACGCGGCTCTCTGACACACAAACCTTACCGTGCTATGCATAAATTAACTAAATTGGGGACTGGATCCCAGGAATTACAAATTCTTTAGGACAACCCTTGTTAAAATGGTTCTAAGGAAATCAGCCCTTAGGTTCTATGTGCCCACTGAACAGAATTAATTGCAAAAGTGTTGAAGTTGGACTCTCTAATAACTCTAGACGGTGGAATAAGAGACTTCAGCAACAAGCAGTTCTACTTGTTGGAAGACTGATATCTGTAGATATACTGTATGTCTGCCAGTCTTAATATACAAATGTGTTGATGTGTCTGTTATTGTCTGTTTGCAATGGATCATGTTGTCTGCCAAAGTGTATTTTCATAATCTCAAGGATTGAATGCTCACAAGATGTTTAATATATGATCTTTTAGTTAAATCCCAGGCTGTTTCCATTCCAGGGTCAGCTATTGTTTATGGAGCCATTCAAATCCAAACCAAATATTGTGTTACATTAATAAAGAACAAGTACCTCAATATCTGTACAATACTTGAGTAAATGTACTTAGTTACATTCCGCCATTGAATTAACTTTATTACATGGACTTGTCCGTGAATGTAATAAACGTGAACAGTTATAAAAAAAGAAAGTCAGCCCTCTGTCAACAAACACTCCGAATAGGCCTACGGTCCTAATTTACACCCAGCTTTCCCAACAAAGAGCATTGTTTTTCTGAAATTAATTAGTGACCAAATTAAAGGAGGAGAGGTAGGCCTACTGTCAGCAGAATGCTTGACAGTAAAATAAACAAAAAAAAAACTACAAAAAAAACAAACAAAAAAGGATACGGACAGCAAAAAAAGAAGATTGTTTTTGGAACGTTACATCTTTCTCAGACATTTAGATCAAATAATCAACTTGGCAAACAAAGACAAAGAACGTGCATGATCACTTTGAAACAACAGTTGCACTGATGACAGATGAACTAGTGATATTCATCTCATCCGCAAGCATCATAATCTCCTTGGAGACAGGCCTGCGCTTTAACAGATGCTGCCAAAATGGCAGCGAAGCAAATCTATGTCAAATTTATGCAACACAGAAACCGATAATTGCCTAAACTGACCATTTTCCCACCTGCTCAGGGGAGTTACTTTTCTTACCCGCAGCGCTGACGGATGAGTCAACCACTCCAACCTAAAGTGCCGACATCCACTCTTTATGTCACACTGAACATTGATGTCTACACTGTTTGCACACAAATTATTTGCAGTTTGTTTTTTGGGATGTTAAGAGGATAGCGATTCAAAGGAGCCAGCCACCCAAGCAGACACACACACACACACAAAGCAAATGACTGTTTATGGGGGATTTGATTGCCAAACATGTCCAAATATATTTATTTGTGATCCGGGCCACTTGTGATAAATCATATAATGTATCATGCAAGGAGGAAGATTGTTAAAGCTAATTCCTATTTTCAAAGTGAAGCCTGGTTACAAAGAGTAGTCTACACTGTACATCTAATGGCCAAACAGATCTGAAGCATGTACCCTTTTCGGTTTAGGTCAAGATCGAAAAATTCTGTGCAACCTTGTAGTTTTCAGCAGAACATCAAGGTCATCTGCGAGCCCGGGTGTCTCTACTGTAAATAAGAGCCATAGCTTTCACTCATGAATCCGCATGATTGACGTACCCTGGGGTGCACTGGCCGGCCGGATTCTCCTTTTCTTCCAGAGTAGCTGGATTTACTCTGCACCTTAGACTGCCGCTGACAACCCAGCACAGTACACAATAAGCTAACTGCATTCCAATACACACAAATGACAGCCGTATAAAATAGGAGAAAAACCCGGGGAGGTGAAGACGGGGAGGTCTATCTGCCATCCATCACGCCAAAGCTTGTGATTTGTCATTGCGCCCTGCAGAGAGGCAGATACACGCGGCCACAGAATAATAATTATGTATACACCCTGGCCGAGGAGCCGTCATGGGATAATATGATTGCATTGATCATATTCCGGAGATGTAATGGGTATCATTTTACTTCTTACTTTTGCCTAAGGGCCAGCTCACATCCGAGCGACGCCCATAAGACACATCAAGACGCTGGACCATCGTCTGTTAACGCAAACTATATTACATGTTACCCCCCTCGTCCATTAGGGCCAGTTTCCGCGCCCCATAAGTAGCCTACAATAATCGCAGGCCACATTCCCATTGGCATCCGTGAGAACCAAAGTCAGCGCTGCCATATAGCTTTCAGTGCAGGTCAGTGTCAGATGCGGGTTGACATACAGCCAAGAGGTTTAGCGACATTCGCCAGCAATGTCTGCAAAAAAAAATTGTGCAGGAATAAAGAGTGTAGCCTATGCTTACCGTATCACCAGTCGCAGCGATATAGGCGCATATGTAGCCTACACATCCAGCACACAGAGGAGTCAGGAATAACCTTCTCTGCACTCTTTCATATAGTCCCCAGAACGTAGGTCTTATATATCTTCCCAGTCGATAAATGATTTCACTGACCGGCGCCGCGATCCAGGGTTAATTCTCGCTGCCGCACAAAACGACGTGGTACATTTGACCGAAAGAGGGGATGGAGATAAAGCTGAGGGTGTAATTAAACCAATAGCTGCGTGCTTAGTATCCCGATCAGCGCTCACACAGGCGGTATCGCGTCCGTCCAAATGCACTGAGTCCAGTGGAGTGCTGGAGGAGGACAGAGGCGTATCGCTCTCTATTCGTGTGTCTGTATCCCGTCCTCTCTCCCTCCTTTTCTCTCTCTCTATCTTTTTCGGCTGCCGTTATGTTCTTACTGACTGCTGCTGAGGTCCACAGGCGCAGAGCGCAGCGGAGCAGAGGACCGTGGTCAACAGAGAGAGAGAGAGAGGGGTCAGAAATGACAAACCAATTTGGAGGTGCGGTGGATGCTCGGTTGATCGAGCGCAGCCCGGCGAAAAGAGCGTTGCAGGCGGGCGGGGAGTTTAGGGTGGGTGGAGGAGGGGTGGGGAGGGGGTGATGATTTCTGCCTGGGGGATGCAGAGAGAGAGAGAGAGAGAGAGAGAGAGAGAGAGAGAGAGAGAGAGAGAGAGATGAAGTGGGGTGCCTGGTGGAAAACATGGAACCGGATCTGGCTCCTAAAACTCTGGAGCGAGGGCTCCACCTGCCGTGTGAAAAACACACCAGGCGTTTCCATACTTGTTACGGAAAGGATTAGAGCCCTCACTGGATATGACATCAAGAATCCCCAACTGAGAGGGGTGTTTTTTGTTTTAAGGCATGACTTGTTGTATGATTGAATAATTGTGCCTTCAGGGTGACAACTACAATAGATCCACCCATTGTCACATTATCATATAAAAGAAGAATAAACGTGAAAACCACAGTCCTCCTTTAGGCTACCCGCAACCTCCTGGAATTAAAAGGCTCGTTATGGTCCCTGGACTCCAGTTTGGGGCCAAACTAAACAGAAATGTAGTAATGTAACAATTTTGCGGTTTTCCCCGGGTCTACAATGAAGATCTGACATCGGGGAAATGGCAAATTCATAGCAGGAATAAAAATGCTATTTAAAAATTAAAATTAAAAATCCTATCAAACATGAAAATTAGCCTCTCATATTTGATCCCAGGCCATATGCATACATTATGAGAAAGGCTAATCTAAGCATCCTACTGTCAGCTCCATGTAGACATCGACCTACATATTACGAGATTTTAAATTCCGTCTGGGTGGTATCTTGATATTTTACTATCTAGGCCTGTAACATATTTAATTAAATATAGCCGACATCTTTTGACATATGTTTTTTCTTTAATTCGTCATGGATTTGCAATAATGTTTTCATAAGGAGGAGTGCATTATTTGCATAGTGTACCACTGACATGTATAGGATTACTGGAGGCTAGTTGTTTTTTAATTAGGGATGAGTCCTGTTTGCCTGAAGATCAAAGGGTGACATGCGCATTGCATTGAGCGCTCAAGAGCCGCGGACACAATGCTGGAAAATAAAGCGCGCAGCTTGCTTCTTTATATCTAGTCCCTTAATAAGCTGTTATGACTTTTCCCCCCAGGAAAGCGTCATTCTTGGTATTCGGTACTGGTAAACTGACCCTGCGGACTGGCGGAAGAGGTGGAGGTGCTGTGCTTGGAGCTCAGCGGGGACCTGTTGATAGCCCAGCGGCACTGCAATGGAGGTGAGATGAGGCTGAACTGCAACTGTGACGAGCAGTCCGTCTGTTCGTCACAGTGATATTTCTAATGGGCCCGGGTCATTTTTAAAGAAATTAACAGACTGCCTTGTTGATTACATATCAAATTAGTTGCTAATGGGCCTGCGCAATTACTGTATATCATTCATCTGCAATGACTTCCTTTTCTTCTGAAGCAGTCAGGATCGCTTTAATGTCAACAAGTTGAAGATAGAGATTTCATTAGGCTGTCGTGAAGGGCATATATACTGCGATACCCCTACTGCCTATCAATGCCTACTAATTAGATTTCAGATGAGACGTTGTCATTTACAGCCCATCGTTTTGCAAATCAAATCATGTCATTGGTATCATGCTTTGATGGTGTACAGACTTCCCCCTCCAGTCAGAGTGGTTGGGAGGCCATGCGTCGTTGTTAATTACCGTCACTAGCTGTTAAAGCCTTTTGGAGGAGATTTAAATCCTGCTAAAGAGCATTAGTTGACAAGCAAGATTCTTGCAACTAGGTGTGGAACAGACCTGGAAAGAGAAGATGTAGAGGTGAAATAATACATGAAGAACAGATGTAAAATATAAATTGGTAGACTATTTATACCTTTGGATATGAGCAGGGAGAAAAATGTTCTGCCATAATTTTAATGAAAGTGTATCAACAGTAGATATATCTTCAAGGAGAATCCTCACCTTGGCACTTTTATTCTACAAATGCACTGTCAGCTTTCACAAAAACACTGTCATAAAAAACGAAATAGACATGATCTGTACAAGACCGTGTTTACAGCAGAAAACTTTTGTTTTGTCGTTGTTGTCATTCATGTTGCAGGTGCCAAACAGAGATGAATGACGTGTAACGGAGACAGAAAGTCACAAAGACACACTTTGTACAAACAATCTGTCAGGCTACGATGGAAACCATAGGTAAGTGTGTTCAGTGACCCTGCAGATGTAGCGCACTGTTTAAAGACAAACCCCATTTCAGTAACACGCCCCCCCCCCACGACAGCTTTTATCACAGGCTTACAATTAAGGTGTTGGGTATGGTATCTGCAGCCAGACCGGAGGGAATAGTCACATGTCCAGGTGGCACAGGACTCAGTCTGGTCAGTAGTCAAAACTCGTTGGTGAAGATTTTACAGGGTCTTAACCTTCTGCCACGTACAATTACTGCAATTGTGGCTTGTGCTCATTAAGCAGCTTCACTACATAAACAAGGGCGATATGACCTGACACACCGTGTCAGCTTTTGCCTTTGCTTTTAAGTATTGCAGAATAGAAAGCACATCCTCCTTTAGTACTATACCTTCTATCTTTATGTTTCTGGATACAACTTGTGTGTAGCCCTGTTGCAAAGGGACATTTTACTGAGCTTTTGGGCCCGTTGAACCCCACATATTTTGCAGTGTGAGACGTAATAAGGAAATAAGCAGAAGAGATGAATTTGTCATTTGAAAATCGTCGGCATTGAAAAATCTCACAATCTAGCAGCCATGGTTCAGGGATTTTTTTAGACAAGCGCCATTCCTGTTCACTTAAACCTTCAAAAAAAATTACAATTGTTTTTTAGTATTCATCACACTGATCAATGCTGACAGAGGAAGTCATTCTGGATACGAAAGACAGATGTTGTATTTTAACTAAGTTATTTCAAAAGACTTGAGAACTCTCATTTAATTTCCCACCACTCCCTATTGATTATTGACGTTTCATAAATGACTGTCAAAGGTCTGGGTTTGTGTCAGGGTTACACAGCAGCTGCTACAGTACCACATGTGGAAACCTACACAAAGACCAATGGGACGAATCCTGTTTCTGAATGAAATAAATGATGTACAATTTCTCTGCAGATACTCAGCGTGCCTTGGAAGCCGTGGAGAGATTGCAAGCCAAACTGAAAGAGAGAGGAGAGGCCCCCGCACAGGAGAAACTCTCCCTGCTAAAGACTGTCCTGCAGAGCCCCCTGTTCCATCACATACTCAGCTTACAGCAAGCTCAGCGGAAGCCCCCAGCAAAGGTACAGTGCGAGCATGAATGGCGAAGGAGTCTGAACCATTCCCAAAATACTGAATGCAGGAACCAGACTAGATGAGTAATCAGCTTACTTAAGCTTACCACTAAATCCCAGAGAAAGAGAGAGAGGGAGAGAGAAAGAGAGAGAGGGAGGAAGGAAGAAATATCATGTGGAGGAGTTTGCAGAAGCCATCTGTAAGATTGTCATAACTTTAGAGTTTGTGTGTGTGAGTGTGTGTGTGCGTGTGTGTGTGTGTGTGTACTTTTCTCAAGTACCGCACTTAAGTAAAAATTTGAGGTACTTTACTTTTTTTTCATTTTCTGTGACTTTATTCTTCAACTATTGTACTTTTTACTTTGCTACATTTATGTGACTTAACCTACTAGATACTTTGCAGATTGAAATTAAAAGTACAAAATATAATCAACAAATAAATGGTTTTGTATTATTAGATGTATCATTTTAAGATAAAACTATATTGACCCCTGGGGGTAAATTCTTAGCTACCCAGTAGTATATAAAGTACTTAAAATGACCCCCACCTTTCATAGTTGCGCATTGAAGTGATACACACATGACCTCATCAATAATGACAGCCAATAACATTATTTGGAAATGGGGTATTCTACATTATGAGCACTTTATCTATTAGTATTTCTTTGAAACTAACTTCCTTCTACTTTTATTTGTACTACATTGTTGTAATGCTACTTTTACTTAAGTGAAAGATCTGAGCTCTCCTTCCACTACAGTTGTGGGCTGTAAGCATCATTGCTTCGTAATTATCTGCTGTGGTGTACTGTAACCTATAAGAACCACAGTCCACACATACAGGCATTATTACATTAGCTTTGTGTGGTGCGATCCTGTATCCTTTTAGCTTCTCTGCATTCCCTTAAACATGGCACTGGATGATGTTAACGATTTCTTGATTTTTAGGACAGACACTGATGCAGGTTTTTGTCACATTTTTGTTTCTTTTCAAATTCACAGTTTTGTATATAGAGCATTTGGACTTAAGAAGTGCAACCAGTGTGAGTGTGAAGGTGCTTATGAGTGTTTTGATAGTGTTCTTCCCTTTATTACTGCTATTTTTAACAGGTGGCAAAGTTGTTAGAATGGCATAGTGTACCGATCAGAAATGAGCATCGACCAAAACTCCCTTTTTACCTTTGAAACAGAAAACCTAAAAGACAAAAGGGAACAGTAGTGTGACTATGCTATATTGAACAGGAGCGTTTAACTCAGATCCTTGTGTTCCTGCTCTCCTATCTTTTCCCTCTCTGCTCCAACTTTTTGCACGTTTTTTTCTTTTGGTTAACACACATTCACCTTCCATCCCACATCTTTCTTCATTGTATCGCAATACTCGCCTTTCTCAATTTCTTTATCCATTCCATTTCCCTCCATCACTCTCTCATACTATTCCTCTCTGTCTCCATATCTCCTTTTTTGAATTAACATCTTCACCTCTCTATCAATCCCCTTCTCCATCTCTCTATCTCCCTCATTCATTTTCCTCCCAATCATTCTTTCTCCCTTCTCTTGCATCCCCTAATCCTTTTATCATTCATCTACTCTCTCTCTCTATCCCAACCAATCCTTCTCTTTTACTTGCAACATCTCCATTTTTACACTTTTATCCTCTTCTTCCCATTTCACCATGTGTCCTATCTATCATCTTGCATATCTCTCTCAATCCTACCAGGGGAAGATTTCCAAATCAGTGTCCATGAACTGTGGCCCCTGCCAGGGCATGGGGCTGGACCTGAAGATGCTGAGCCACAGCGACTCTTACACATGGGCCATGGAGGGCCGTAGGCCCAGCAATGTCAGATCCATCCACAGGGATGGCAGCATCTCTTCTCTTGGCTCACAGGATCTGTCCTTTGAAGATATCTACACAGACAACTGCATTCAAACTGAATCCCAAGTATGTAAAATACCCATCGTAAATGAGAAGTAATTTAGGAGTAATAAGAAGCAAATTATCCTTTAAGTCTATCAACCAACCGCATGTGTTTGTGCATAATGTAACAAATCACCATTCCAAATGTCACATTTTTCAATTGATAATGTAACAATACATTAAAAAACTCAAGCACAGTTGGATAATACATTGTCTAAGGGGTTCTAGATGATGGTAAGAGGCAGCGCAGCTAACGTGATGTCATTTCCAATTTGCTTTTATTTTACACATGTCATTTCTTTTGTAGTACTGCACTCCCCCTCGAATCTCCCGCACCATGTCGATGGGGAGAAACCTGTCTGCTATTGCTCATGAGGTACAGTTGGCTCACATGTGAGCTTTTACTGTAGAGCTGGTAAACTTGTGTCTGTGTATGTAGATAAACAAGGGAATCAAACGGGTTTAGCACTTCAACTTGTTAACGGTGTTTCACTTTGCTTTTTATACCGGTTGAATTAACATATATCCCTCCCTCTTTCTCTCTCTCTCTTTCTACAATTTCTGCTTCCCTTTTATTCTGACCTCTGCCATGGTAGAGGCGCCATGTGGAGATGATAGAGCTGGCCAATGATGGGAAGGGGCTTGGTTTTGGTATCATAGGAGGGCGAAGCACAGGAGTCATGGTCAAGACCATCCTCCCTGGTGGAGCTGCTGGACGGGTAAATACACCAGCAAATCAATTGCAAAGTCATGCCTTAAGAAGCAAGTTAAAAGACTAGTTCATATAACAGTAACGTTTTTGAGAATATGCTTTTTTACAGACATACGAGTGGAACTCTTAACAATAAAGACAATAAGTGCATTCCCAGAAACCTATGTTATTAGTCTTTCTATCTGCACTCTTCAAACTCTGTTTTGCAACTGCTCCACAGCACTTTCCCTCAGGATATTTCAAGGTTTATCTTATCTTATCTTAAATGCAGTGTGTGTAGTAGAATGTAGTAAGAAGAATTAGCAAAGTTCACACTAACATGTTTTGGTTATGTAATGTTCCCTAGGATAAGCGCCTGCGAAGCGGAGATCAAATCCTGCGCATCGGAGATACAGATCTGGCGGGCATGAACAGCGAACAGGTGGCACAGGTGAGCCAACATTTGAAAGAAATTACAAAAGAAGATGGAGTGCTTTCTTCGCCCTAGGTTTTTGTCTGTTATGATAATGATCTATGTTCCTGCTGTTTAAATAACAGCTAAGTCTGAGTCTGACCCAGTGTGTTCCACTGTTAGCGCACAGTTAATCGAAAAGCTTAGGGAAGCTATCTGTGATCATCTTTTGTGCTCTCTTTTTTTGTAAAACGTAAACTTTTAGTTTGAAAACCCTTCTGATAAAGCATAAATCTCACCATTGTCTTGCTTGTTGGTGGTTTTAAGTGTGGAATTGGCTAATTGCTTCCCTTTGTGGCAGCAACTGCGATTCTCATCAACACTGAAGTACCAGTGGGTGTTTGTTGCCTTCCAGCTTCAGGGGGCAGTAATGAGCTCATTACAGCTTGGCGCACCAAAATGTGGCAAAGAAGCTGTTGCCCTAGAAAACTTACTTGGAGAAGCAACGCAAAAGTGGGATTTATGCTTTATCAGAGTATCGCACAGATGCTTCCCTGAGTTTTCCTATGGAATCATCCTGGAAGGTTTCCCATGTCTTGAACTGGGCTATCCTGCTCTATGCCATACTGTCTTTCCAGGGCAGCTGTCTCTCTATTCACGTTCCTAATTTATCACACGCTTTTACTTCCTGCTATTCACAAATGACCACATGGCCTAGGTACTGCGAAATGCTGGTACCAAGGTAAAACTGCTCATCGCCAGAGACATAACCAAGGACAAGTACCTTTCCTCTCCGGTCCTCAGCCAGGAAAGCTTGGATGGCAAGGTGTGTGTGTGTGTGTGTGTGTGTGTGTGTGTGTGTGTGTGTGTGTGTGTGTGTGTGTGTGTGTGTGTGTGTGTGGTAATTGTAAAAAGTAATTGGCTTATCAGTGGCATTTTAAAAGTATAATACAGTTTTTTCCTTAAACCCTAAAGAAGTTCAGAAGTTTTTACTGTCTGTGTTTCTTTCCAGCTCAATGACTTGGACGATGACTATGAGTTCAGCGTCCAGTTCACTAAGAACAATCGGGGCCTGGGATTCACCATTTCTAGCTACATAGGTGACCTAAACTCAGGTAATGATGTGTTTTATCAAGTTTTTATTTTTTCCAAGCTAAGCTGATGGAAATAAACTGGGAAAATAACAAAATTATGAATAATATTTCCGTAGTGTAATAAGGCATTACTGATGATGTGCAAGTTTAAAGCTACATTTACACAATACATGCTATGTTTTCCTTCAATTTATCCTGTAATTCTCAGTCTACAGCGCTGGTGTGATAGTGAAGAGCATAGTGAAAGGCAGCACTGTCGATCAAGATGGACGCATCAACATTGGAGACATCATCCTGTCTGTGAGTTCCACTAAAAACACACCAGATGCCTTTTTTTATTGTGCCCTCTGAAGACAAATACCTTGTTGTTTCAAATATATTCTCTGCTGAATCTCAACGATTTCAAAATCTGCGCAGTTTGCAACTTTTAGAAGTTTTATACAAACCAATTAGAGTCTTTTTTAAGCTGATGAAGGGGAATTCTTCTAGTTGTACTTTTACTACCATCCATCCTTTCATCATCTCTTGTTTTTAGCTATGCTTTATATCTTGCACTATTTATATTTTTTATTACTATTGATTCATTTTTTTACTTTCCCATTTCATTTACCTGCACTTTCCTCCGTAACGTCTACTCCATCCACAAAAATGTTGCTTCTGTCTCCACCATGCCTGTGCTTTTAGCCTGGCTCGGCTCCCTACTGATGCATGTCTCGTATCCTCTCTCAGGTGGACGGGGTGAGTCTGCAGGGCTGCAGTGAGCAGCGTGCCATGGAGGTGCTGAGGAGGACAAGTTCCCTGGTCAGACTGAGGTTGCTGAGGAAGGCTGTACGTCTGAGTCACATCCTGCCCCCAGTTCCTCCCCTGCAGCCCCTCCGGCACTCCCACAGCTTCCACGAGAGCAATCCCTACAGAGTGGGCCTCAACAAGATTCAAGAGACAGGTGAAAATATTGGCTCAGTGATATCATAAGGGGATTACTTTTGATGTAACTGAGAAAATGGAGAACATGAGATTTGACAGTATGCACTAACATAAACTTAGTATGTAGTCATCTACAGGGGCTACCTGACTAGGGCCTGCTAGAACTATGCTTGCTTACTCACATGATATTTCTTTTTTACTCAAGTGTGTAAATTCCCACGTGTTTGGATCCCTGCATATAAGCTCAAAACGTGTTTCCCCGTCTCCTAGGTGTCTGCTCTCTGCGTGAAATCTCCCGTCGAGCAGCATATGCCAATAGACGACCCCGACACGATTCCAGAAATGGTAGGCTCTCCTTCCCATGCTGCAGTCTGGAACTGAATCATGGGACTTGGTCTGATATGCTGATTGGGCTTAGGGAATGGCAATGTGGCAAGGAAGCACGCTCTTTGATTGGAGTCTATTTATAGTGTTGTTCAGTCATGTGTTTATCCAACTCATTCAGCTCATTCCAGATGATTTGTCTCTCTCCCCGCCTGCATGTATGGCTCTATTTAGACAAGGATTTTTGGGCTTGATTAGAGAGCACAGCCAAATAAGCCCTGATTGCTGAGGCTTTAATAGATGAACGAGAAAACATTGGGTTGCCAAGATATCGTAAGATGGTGGGTGTGAATATGCCTGTGGTGTGGGCGTGTGGCTTGTGTGTGTTTGTGTGTGTGTGTGTGTGTGAGTGTGTGTGTGTGTGTGTTTGTGCGTACTCCTGTCTGAGTGGTTGTGGTTAACATCCTGCTGTGCCACAAGGAGAATTATGTTCTTTATTCTCTATTTAACAGCCAAAGGAATGTTTTCAAATAGGATCCCATTCTTACTAATTGGATCACCTAGGGCTAGGTTCAAACATGAAGAGGAATTTTTGTGTATGTGAGATGAGATGAGGGTGATTGTCTTTTTCTGTGCGCACATTTTACAGGTGTGAAACTGACACCAGATGAGGAAGAAGACCTGAGAAAGAGGTGGCAACATGCAGTTGGACAGCGATTTGAAGTTATTGTATGTCTCTCTTTAAATAAAATGACTATTAAATATAACACGTATAGGAAAACATTGTCTAAAAATATTAATGCTGTACATACCTAAATGCTTTATCAGTTTATTGACATGTTATTAGCCATTCACAGTGTGATGCTTACACTTATCCTCCACACCTTTCTTACCCACTAAACATTGCTTCTCTTTATTTTTTTCCCACTGCTCAACTTCACACCACTCTTTTAGGTGTGTCAGGTGGATCGTTTCAATGAGACAAGTGGCCTCGGCATCAGTCTGGAGGCTCGGGCGGGACATCACTACCTGTGCTCTGTTTTACCTGAGGGGCCCGTTGGCCAAAGCGGCAAGATCTTCAATGGAGACCAGATATTGGAGGTAACGGACTGATACGGATCCATTCAGCCAATTGCTCTGCAACTCACCTCATTTAAAGTGGAATAAGATTTGATCTGTTTGGGACTGATTATTCTGACGTATGTATGTGGTATATTTGTGACCGATCAAAAAACACATAGTTCATACCATAGTTTCCTTCATGTTTCTGCCATTTTCAAGTACAGTATGCAACATAAGAAGGTGTATCTCTGTACAAATGAGCTGTACTTACTGTAAATTGAGTGCTTGCTCTCTTCCCCCTTGACTGGGCAAGTTCACACACCGACATACATATATCACTCAACATAATAAGCAGTCTGATTTAACACTCTCTATAAACACAGTCATAGGAAGAGAGTTAAACAGACATGCAGTACATGTACAATAATTTGTACTATTGTATTTGTACTAATTTGTACTAATTTGTATTATTTTAAAAGCCAAAAGCATGAGTCAGTCAATCACTGACCTTAGGAATATTTATTTTTTAAATAGTTGTGAAATAATTGGGTATCTTCCGGACAGGTGAATGGGATCCCTCTCATTGGAGAGACGCATAAGGAGGTGGTCAATATTCTAAAGGAGCTGCCGATGCGTGTTTGCCTGGTGTGCTCTCATATTGTACCCCCTGCAATTCCGGACAGTGATGAGGAAGACGACGATGATGTTCATCTCACCCTGAAAGAGCTGCTGGCTGAGTTCAATGACAAGGTGAAGGCACACATCGCCGAACAGATGTATGGAGGGATTAAGCATTTGTGTTTAAATCTATTCCCTTAAAAAACGTACACATCCTCTGCATTTGAAATGCCACTCATAAATGTCACTGCCATGCTCATCTCTTGTAAAAATCTAACTCCTTCCCTGTGTCCTCCCTGTTCTCTCTGCTTGTCCCAGTTGGATCAGGGTTGTGCTATTCCCTGTCCTACAGCTGAGGACATCACAAAGCGCGGTGTGCCCCCAATGTCACCTCCTCTGGCCATGTGGGAGAGAGAGGCTCAGGTGGTCGAGCTGGAGAAAGGCGAGTCGGGACTGGGCTTCAGTATCCTGGACTACCAGGTCAGAAACACACCACTGAGCATTTCTACAAATATAACAGACTGGAATAGGCTGCAGTCTAAGAATATCAGTGTTATGGTTTGGGTGAAGAAAATTAAGACGCATGTGGACTTTTTGTGCCTTACTTTTTGAGATTGAAATGTTCTCTGTCAGTTTCTCTTTTAAATTTAAGATTAAAAACACATTTTATCCATAGCAAATATCTGTGTTTAGGCTTTTAAACAATGTAAAGAAATAGTAGCTTTACTGCAGCTGGTTGCCCCTCTGTGAGGCCACCACAATTCACAATGTACAATATTTAGTTAATATCACATTTTACATCTACATCTTCAGTAAACCATCCTCTCCATCCTTATGTCTAACTCTAGGATCCAGAAGATGCCACTAAAACAGTTCTGGTAATCCGGTCCTTGGTGCCTGGAGGTGTAGCAGATCAAGATGGCCGCCTGCTGCCTGGTGACCGACTCATGTTCGTTAATGAAAGTGACTTGGAAGGCTCCAGTCTGGATTATGCTGTGCACATCCTGAAATCCACCGGCTATGGCCCTGTCCGCATTGGAGTTGCCAAACCACTGCCTGTATGTAAAGACAAGTACATTTAAATATCTAAATTAATTAATAAGGAAGAGTACCTTTTTGATATGAGTGTGGGGCACAATTTAGTTCAGTTTTTCTGACAATCTCAACCCAAACTAGTATAATCTCAACCACAAGTGGGTGATATAGATAAAATTCTCATCTCGACATGTGTTATGTTTTTGTTGCAAAGGCCATTTTCTTGAAAATCAAATGAGAAACTGTTTATGGGTCAAATAACTTGACAGAAATCTGTTTTTGGCTCATTGAACAAATTAAAAACCTTCAAAATCAAGGTGCTTTATGACAATAACGCATATAAACATAAAAACACAAAAAATACAAATTCCCTACTGAATTCCTGTTCATTGAATGGCCAAGAGTTATTAAAGAGATGGTGTAGATGGCACTGTATGGCGAAGTCTCTGACAGTAGACACATTTATTTTGTCATACTGTATATCATCGTTTCATGGGCGGCAGGATATGTACGCATACATTCAAAAGTGGATTTCTCTTTCTGGATTCTGTACCAAAATGATTTGTCAAGATAATGAAAAAAAAAGCCATTCATTTCTACAGATATGCAGGTCACTTTCTTAACTGTGTGTTTTGCTTGAGAGTACAGTATTTCTTCTCCTTTTTGTTGTGGACTGTGGCTTAGTAACAAGCAACAGAGAATCCAGTTACAGGCCGTCTGAATTTTTAATGCAGCTGAGAGATGCACACAATGCTTGACCACACTACAGATGGAGAGAGAAGGGGAGAGGAGTACAGGGTGTCTAATTTACAGTCAACTTCCTTAGCCTTTTTGCTTCTGTGTGAATTTACTCACTTTTAAGCACATAGACAGTTTTTTTTTTTTTCAAACTATTTTATTTATATTTTGGAATATTTTATTCTCAGCTGGAACTGTGTGGTGGATTGACACCCATCTCAGAGAGGAGCCTTCGGGTTTCCTGGGATGACCCTGAAAGCCACTCTCAGATCAGCCTGCTAGAAGAGGCTAACACCAACACTCACAACTCTGAGGGCAACCGCATCACCCAGCCGTGCTACACTACAACGGTATGTCATACAACACAAAAGGAAGTTCAAATTTTTTGATAATGCTGGACACACGTCCTGCTCACTTTCTAGCGTTTATGGTTAGAGAAACAGTAGAACTTTGGTCCAAAGGAGAGTAAAGGGCAGAGTTTGTTTCTTACATTTGTCTTGCCAAAAAGTTAAGTAAGGTGATATATTGCAGAATTGTTTAATTCCGCTGTTTACTGGTATGTACAGCACCAGTTCTGTGTATTCTGTGTGCATAACATGTAGATCTGAAATAAGTAGAATTGTCACAGTGCGTCAAGTTTCTAAATGTAAACTCACTTGTATTTTGTAGAATCATGCACAATGGTCTAGCAGAATTCTTGGAAATGAACATTTGCTTTGACACTTTGCAGGGACAGTAACAGTAACACTGCAGCAGTCAGAATCTTGTAGTCTATCGCATAGGAAGCATTGCTCATTACCATGCAAACCTGAGATTCTGTGGGTAGCCATTTTAGCTTCTCTAAAGGAGAGTACCATGACAGTGTTTGTTTTCTCTGTTCACGTTCTTTAGTGGGGAGCTTAGAGCCAGCTGTATCAGTATCACTGGGTCAGGTATAGAGAAAGTGCTCAGTGTCAAAGACTTGTTCCTCCATTGTGGCCTCAACTCAATCCTATTGAGGCAGTCTTTTGTACTTGCTTTTGCTTAATTACCAACAATTGCCTCTCAATGAAAAGTGCTTACTGCTTGAACGACATTGGCACCTGGTGTAGCACAAGGGCATACAGTACTGTCACAACGTATCAAACACACACACACACACACACACACACACACACACACTCACACACACACACACACACACACACACACACACACACACACACAAAAAGACCCAGAGCAGCAAGTGTCAGTGTTCTCAACAAAGACATGCTTGTTGCAAATGTAGCTTCAGAACTTCAGTGCTGATTGTACTTTCTGTGGCGGTTCAAAAAGAAGACAATTTCTTCCTTACCCTTTTCTTTGTGAAGTGCCCTGCGGGAACAAAGAAGTCTGCCTTTCTTAATGTTTTACATCTCAGAAGTGCTCCAAAGGTATTCACCCCGGAGAGTTAATAGTTTAAAATCATTTAAGTCACATCAGAAATGTGATTGTTGTGATGATAGTAAGACTTTAGTGCCAGGTTATGTTTGCAATGTGGGTTATATTTCTAGAAGTTGTGAGATTTGCTCCATGTACAATCATGTGAGCCAAAGCTGATATTGTGGGAATTTTCCAGTGACATCATGGCTCTTGGGATGGCAAAGTCTGTTTGTCAGGCGGTTGGTTGGTCCACCACTTTGTTCCAGACCAAAGTGTCTCAACAGATATTGCATTAATGTATTATATCTAGCGCCCTCATTGGTATGTGCGGTTTAGAGTAAAATATCTTGATAAAACAAGAGTAAGCGTCTACAACCATGCTAGCGGCTCTGTGAGGCTGTACTTACACACAACAGCGCTTTGAGATACATGCTAACATGAGCATGCTGACTCACTTACAATGACAATGCTAACAAGCTGATGCTTGGCAATTATAATGTTTACCATGTTCATCATCTTACAGGTGCTAATTAGCAGGAAAAACAAAGTACAGCTGAGGCTGTAGAGCTAGAAGTCAGGTCAGAGGATCACCACAGTTATTAGAAAATATTCTCTGGGGACCATGACTATCTATAGAAAATGTCATGACAATCCATCCACTACTCTTACTTATTCATGCTCTCTGTCAACTATTTCATAGGAAAACCGGCTGCGTCATCGTTTTGGCATCATGGAAGACGAAGATAGGCAGCAAGCGCCGCCTCTGCCGCCCCGCACCAGCTTTGAGAGGACAATCACTGTTGTCCGGGGCAACCGTGGCCTTGGTATGTTCTCCGTCTTTCTCATGGTGATGGTGTCTTGGTGTGTGTACGTCGCTGGCATGGCGATAATGACGCTATTAGGCGGTGGTGATGACGACTGCCCTGAAGAAGAGTGGTGAAGTGAAGTACCCTTAATCCCTGAGAGAGGAGATGATTACTGTGCGTGTGTGTGTGTTTTTGTCTGAGAGGCTAGTATGGGGGTGCGTATATGGTCATAGTAATGTGAGATAATATTAGGAAGAAATAGCAAAACCAATGAGTAAATATTAATTTGAATGCTGATCTAAATATATTTGTTTTTATACTCCAGTGTTGAGAGTAAATTGGTTATTCAAACAGGAAGGAAAAAACTGGGTGTAAAGTGCTCCTGCACTGTGCAAAGCATAAGAACACCAACACTGGATTCAGGAAACATGCTCTTCTGGAAATAAGCCTCCACACTACTTGTGTGTGTGAAAGTTTAAAACGATGTAAATGTTTATACGCTGCAAAAATCAAGGACCTAATCTACAGTCTGTGTTACTGAATTATTTGGTTTTTATCTGTTTAAAAAACTGTAGGTCGTCATGCTGAAATATTTAATGTAGCATGGTTTTCTGGATATCCAAATGTGGAGGGTTTACAGATTTTCTGTGTTTTTTGTTAATTTACATGTATTTGAATTTGAAGCAAAAGCTTCAGCTTGTGCAAAGTTATGGTCTGTATCTGTAAGGCCCGAATACTGGGGAGTTTTTATGAGCAATTCACATATAGTACAATATCTATTTGCACTACTTTACACTCTTCCTATTATTAGGTGCCATGTACAATTCTATCCATTGTGCAACATTGACTTTACGTGCAATTTTGGAGATGAGACATGCTAACTTACAGTACTACGTACAACGTATGGTTGGTTTGTACTGCAAGGACTGTATGGCTTTTAGAGCAGGTTGTTAAAGAAAGTTTAAGGGACTGAAAGGAGGTCATTTTTTCTTGCCTTGCTCGTCTAAAAACATGAATATATGCAGCCTAGTTAGACGTCTTTGTTTGTTCTTGAATGGTGTGAACCAGTTGCACTTAATGTAAGTTTGTGGTACCATAAAGAAGTTTTGTTGAGGTCAAAACAAATGGATTTTCATATGGATTTTGACATCTGGAAATTATTATTCCAAGTTGTTACTGCAAGTTTGTAATAGAAAAATGTATTTTGATGCCGTGTTGTAGTAACACCCTCAGATTTTGAGAAATGCATCATTATTACTTCAGACTTCCTCTCATGTCTTTGAAATGTGTGACTTCTGTTTGTCTTGTCAGCGTCAGTAGCTGTGTCTTCAGTTGATTGTATTCCAGGCACTATGATTGTATTGTAATTTGAATGTAATACAAAACTCAATAAACTATTTATTTGATCAAGAAAAGCACAAAGTCATTTCTTTGACCAACTTCAAATTATGAACAACCATAGTGTTGTGGATGTGCAAATCCCTCCATTAGATAGCAATGTAGTATGCAGGCGCCATAGAGGATACTTCTTAATTAGTTGTTGCCTTCCCTGTCTGCAGTATGTGGATGTGTGTGCATGAGGTGTGCACGTATATGTGTGTGAAGCCTGCTTCTGCCTTTTTGCATTAATGAAGTGTTTGTGTAATCCGCCTAGTGTCCGATTTGATAATGCCAATGTCAGGTATTGCGACTGGCATGTGTAACCCCTTGAGCCACCTGTGCCCTCTACCTTATGTGGGTGTGTGGGATGTGTTTGTGCACCTTATGCGAGTGTGACTGTAAAGGAAGATGCCGTGTAAATGTCAAGCATGTTTGTGTTCTAATCTGCCTAGTGTCTGTCTTGATTATGCGGATTATGCCACAGTCAGGTGTTTGTTTGGGCGACTGTCTGTCTGTTTGGCATTCATTCAAAGCAGCCTTATCCAAACCTTCACTCACCTGTGCTTGTGTGTGTGTTTGTGTGTGCGTGTTGGCAGGGATGTCAGTGAGTGCTATCAAAGACGGCTCAGGCATGCTGGTGCGCAATGTGGTCCAGGGGGGCTCTGTTAGCCAGGATGGCAGGCTGGGGGTCGGGGACGCCATCTTGGCCATCAACGGAGAACCTACCTCCAATCTGACCAACGCCAGGGCCAGAGCCACGCTCCGCAGGCACTCTGTCATAGGGCCGGAGATGAGGTGAGGAGCCAGTCATTGTCCAATGGCATTACAATATGAAGAGAGTTTTGTTCTGGGCTGAAAAAAAAGTCTGGTGATGCTAACTGTTAATGTCATGGTGTAGCTAGGGCATTTCTCATTTATGTCGTTTTTCCATTGATGGTACGTGCTCGACTTGGCCACAGTGCCCCGTCCTCCTTTTTCCACTGCAGGTTAGCACCGCCTTATGGGTGAGGCGAGCCGTGGCTGGTTGTCATAGCAGGAAACTGCTGTGACCTAAAGCGACACAAACACAAAACGTAGAAGGTGTGTTGCTTTTGATTCTCGGCATGTGGTTGTTGCCACAGCCAGAAGAAAAAAGTTGGAAGCAACAACAAAAAAACGCTGGCTAAACTACTGAAACACGGCGGGTTTGTTCAGGACACCCTCGTCTGTCGCGAGCAATGCCGACGGAGTGAATAGTGATGATTCTCTCTGACTAATCAGTAATCTGCAGGTTTTCACGTCACCTTTTTGTGTCTCCTCAGCTCGCTTGAAACCTCAGCTGAGGTAGTGCTAAATAAAAGTACCTGTTAGCAGGTACCAGGCACGTTTTTCTCGGGCGAGTAGAATCGAGGTGAGTAGAGTAGGTACCATGCAGTGGAAAAACACCATTACATCACTGAGTTCCCGCTGAATCCCCTGTTCTCAATAATCATCAGTCTGTATCCAGAAACACTGGGTGGCTGGATGTGTAACACTGTGTGCGTCACCCTCTTTACAAGTGGCTCAAGTGCTGCTTCACATTTCCTAATAGATGTAGAGAAAGACCTTTGGTTCTGACGCGTCACATTACACTATCGTGTACAGTCACAGCAGTACATGTTTTGCTAATTTACAATGTAGCAGGACCAGATTTCTTTTTAAAAAAATTCCAAAACTATAATTATTAAGAATTACTATGGTCCGTTTTAACTGGATGCAGTGCTGTCATGAAGCCTTTTGAATTTACATGGTAGTAAACGCACAGGTGTTACTATTAACATTATCGATGGCTTCATTCTAGTACCCCCTTCATAACTGTGTGCCAGTGATCAGGAACCTAAAACAAAGCAGCCAAATAAAAGTCAGACATCCTTAACTTCATTGTTTACACCTGTGCTTTTCTAATTGTGACACGTCAAAATGCCTTCTGTGATCCTGCACACCCAGACAGGTGTTTTCACTTATTCTGGCTAATTTTACATCTTCTGAGACTGAAGTTGAACAGAACTTTTTTGGATTGAAGTGAGATCACAAAGCCAAATGATAAAAGTGTGACTGTCCAACCCTTATACGTGTGATAAAACCAGTAGGAGGGTGAGAGAAATTTCAAAAGCACAGTTTGTACATGCCCACATATTATTGGGCACAATAAGTGAATACACCTGTGTGATATACAGGAAACTCATAAAATGTTTTTTTATTACATGGGACACATTTTATAGCACTAACTCTACATCATTTCATGCAGAAAACTTCATGACTGGGGCTTCAGTATCTCTTGAATAATAAATTCATTTTAACAGGTGCCATAATCTGCCTTGTTGTAAATATCTGCTTTTGCTTCATATTTACGGTCCCGTGTTTAAACTGTCAATAAGCCATCACAGGATGTGAACTGCTTTTAAAAGCAATTAGGAACAGATTTGATGATGATTCCCAATGTCCTACACACCCAATGATGATGATGATCTTCTTAATACAATGCATTTCTAACTATGCCACAGAAGTACTGCATCCCCCTAGCACAAAATGTGAACAATAGACATTGATATATTGATATTTGTGACGTTTAAAGGATGAAAAAATAAGTTGCATGTTTAATTATTATTATCTTCCTTATCTCTTTATATACACTGGGGCTTGAAAGTTTGGGTAACCCAGGTAAAATTTTGTATTAATGTGCATAAAGAAGCCAAGAAACAATGGAAAAAATCTCCAAAAGGCATCAAATGACAGATTATACATTCGTATAATATGTCAGATACGTTAGATTTATTTTCTATCATTTAAGCTTTCAAAATAACAGAAAACAAAAAAATGGTGTCTGGAAATGAAATCTAACTTTTTCGTGACATATTATACGAATGTCTGATGTGTCATCTGATGCCTTCTGGAAATTGTTCCAGCATTTCTTGGCTTCTTTATGCACATTAATACAAATTTTTACCTCGGGTACCCAAACTTTTGAGCCCCACCGTAATCCATTTTAAGGCGAATTTTATGACAACTGCACATCACTCATATGTAACCTGTCACCACAGTTACTAACCTACACAAAACAAAATTAATTGTGTAGGTTATAATGTAGCCAATAGTGTCTGGCTAAAGTGTAACACATATACCCATGCTATTTCTAAATTTGTAAGACTGTAGTGGTAAGAATTGTGGAACCTGACAATGGGCTCATTGGCCACAACATTTTACACAAATCAAGGCCCTGCATTGGGCCCAGCAGTAAAGTAGGACAAACATGTGGCACATTTAAAACATACTCCAGTGAGTTATATAGCACAGTTATTTAGATGACAGTCGTATGCACTTACCCTGTGTCATGGTCTAAACACATGTTTGCTTGAAAAGTTCTTAGTTTAGAGAGGATGTAGAAAGGTCCTTTGGGAATGCAGAGAACAATCAAGCACTGAAAAAAAGGTAATTTAATATTGCTCACATTTTCTAGATAAACCCATCTAGATCTTGACAGTTTATGTGACTCGAATGAGTGAGTATAAGCACATCATAAATACAAATATGTGCTCCCAGCAGTCATAAACATGACTTTCTCTACATCATCACATGTAAACGATCTCATCTCACTTTGGATCTCCATTAGCGCCTTGTTTTTGACACTGCAGTCATAGTTGACTGAGGCTCTGCAGTCATGTTAAATTAGATTAGATGATGAAATTTTAAAGATTTCCTGAGGCTAAATTGGGTAAATTATTACTTGTTCTAACATCAGCAGTTATGGCACCACATTGACAACGCTTGTTTGGATGATTGGAGATGTGCCCCACCTCCACCACCATGCTGCCCCGCAAATCTCACTCCCACTCACTCTCAACTTCTCTGTCTCTTTCTCCTTCTATCTCTTAATTTTACACACGCACACACACACACACACATACAAAGCCGTTCAATGGTCTAACCTCCAAAAACACCTTTTTCCTGCTCAGGGAAATATCTCTGAATAATTCATTGCTCATCTCACCTTGAACAGTGTGCTTCTGAATAAAAAAAGCATTTTAAAGAGCCTCTCATAGATGCATAGCACAATACACGCACAGATGAACACACACATGCATTATGTCTTCCTTTAACACATGCACATAGCATGCACACACACACACATGCACACACACACACACACACACACACACACACACACACAGCCTCCTCCTGACAGCACTGCAGACAAACTAACAAAGAATGGAGGCAGATGGGTTCCTCGGCATCCTCAGAATAGTCAGACATAGTAGGGTGAGGGCTTGTCACTATCAAACGAGTTCTGTTGAGACACGACAGGCTGTCCACATAGCTCAGTCACAACAGCTTAGCGTGGAAGGCCTCCATATTCAATCTGCCACCACGAGTGGTCTTTCAGAGGATTCAACAGCACGTCTACTTGTAGCCTTACACAAGAATGGAAGTGTGTGTTGGGGAGGGGGGCTTTAATGATGTCCTTGACTTAAATTACATCATTTACACCATAGCTTAGATAGATCTAGGCTCATGCAAGACATGTTTTCTTATCATAAATGTTGTGTTTAAGAAACTCTTGAAACTGTCTTGAACATTTACTTATTATATATATTTATATATATATATATATATATATATATATATATATATGTGTATATATATATGTATATATATATATATGTATATACACACACACACACACACACACACACACATTTAGGCACAATTTCTTTTCCATTTTTTCTTTTCATCTTATGTACCAGCTGCAGCACAAGCACTGCTAATGGAGTGGGGCACATCTATAATTTTAGATTACTTAAGCTAGCAATTTGTAACTTTCAGTTTGTGTTGATTTTTAGCAACCACAAAGTGGTGTTGATTTACCACACCTGCTGTCATAAAGATTACAGAGTTAGCTTTACTGGGAGGTCATGTAGTTGCAATCAGTGTTTTGCTCAGACAGAAAATCATTCATTTACAAAAAGAGAAAATACGTTACAAATGCATTGTTGCATACGGTAACTTATCTTGGATGTATAGTGAGCTAAACCAGGTATCACTGTCACTGTGTCAAGAGCCAGACCATTACGTAATAATAACTTAGATTGATACAGTACATTTCATGACACCCAAGGCCAGGAGGAAACCCAAGGACATTTTAAACAAGTACAGAAGGACAAGGGAAAAGAAAATAGGCGAACACAAACACGGACTGAAAAGAAATAAAACCAGGTTCTAAATGGAAGGGGGACGTAATTTAACGTAGGCTACTGTCTTAAAACCACATCTTGCATTTTAAGTTATTTTATTAATTAAATAGATATATTACAAACCTGAGGGCCAATTCGGGGTCGGTTTTGAATTACTTACAATCTTGTAATTGTGTGCATCTGTGGAAAGCCCGACTGTCTGTCCCTTTCCTTTTTTAGCTTTTTGTTGTTCTTTGTTTGAATTCAATTTTTTGTGATGGCTCTGCCCCAGTATCAGTTGTACCTACAACAGAAAACTTCTAAAATGAAATTAAAATACAATTAGGCCTGTACAGAGTAATCTTCTACTGCCTTTTACCTTGCTAGATACTCACTAACACAGGCTTTTCCGATGTTTCATCAAAATCTGTGAAACCGTCAGAATGCGTTACTGTAGAGCCGGTCAACCTGGCGAAAATCATTTTGTGTCTTTGCGGGAAAAATCTAACCCTGGCCAAGGCATTGTTAAAAACTATAGAAAAATTATTCTTTTCACTGCTAGGGCCTTATTTTAACTCTCTAATTGCACAGCGTGAAGCGTCTGACGCAGGTGCGTTTAGGGCAAAAATGTCCAAATTCACTTTTGTAGTGACGCTGTAAAAAAGGGTCCGTGCGCCGGGCGCATGGTTCAAAAGGGTTGTACGTAGTGTCTTCATTAATTAATAGGTGTGTTTTGGACGTATCATGCAATATCCAATCAAAGCGTCCTCTCCCATTCCCTATAAAAGCCAGGCGCGTTTGTACCTTGGTCCATTGCTGTTTTGAGTGCGGATTTGCATCGTAATATTTATAATTATTAAAAAAATTATAATATTTGTAATCTTTTTCATGTGTGTGTGTTGCTGCACTTCCCTGTGTGTGTGTGTGTGTAACAAGCATAGTCTGTGCACTGTGCATAAGCCTAAGCGCATTTTACTAATTCACTGTTAAAATAACACTGAAATGCTGCAGTGTTGACTTTATACCAGATTTTTGTTGGTCAAAGGTGCAATCACTTCCCGCTGCCTCAAGATAGCAATACGCCAAGAATTTACCTGAACACACCTTGTAAGACCAGCACACCCATGTGCACAAAGAGGGGCACAGGTGCATTTCCTATTTAAACAACGTGGGCACTGGACGGGAAAATAAATTAACAACGTCACTTGCGTCGGGCTTTGCGCTGCACTGCCCGGGGTGCAAGATAGGGCCCTTAGTTTCGTTTGCTGTTAGAGGTAATTTACAATGATCAGATAAAAAATAACACAGTCTCAGAAACATTAAAAAAGTACATATACGTTAGTCACTTTAAAACATATGGCATGTAAGACAGCCATCCTAAACTTAATGGTTGTTTAATGATTGTTTTTTAGGACTGATTTTTTAAAGAACAAGTCTATTATTAATTGCTAATCAATGATTAATGATGATTTGAATTATTTAGCATTATTAAACATTGCTTCGGTTTCCCTTCTCTCATTTAGTGATGCATAATTGTTATGGATAACTGTCTAATGATTAAAATCCAGACTGTCAACAAAAGAAATTTGTCTGATTGACGTGTCTGACTACCTGAAGTTAGCGTAAACTAATTCTTAATTTTGTATTAACTACCAAACCAATTAAAGCGTCAACTTTTTGGGAAATATGCTCATTTGCTTTCTTTTGGAGAGTTAGTCCAAAACCACTTTCATTCAACCTCATGGTGACAACAAGACTCCAGAAATTGACCACTCCCGGCCAAGAAATGGTCCCACACATAAAGTCATAACTTGTCAATTTTTAAACTTTAGTTTTTTTGTACAGGTTGAACAAACAATACAGACTGTGTTAATTTGTGAACTTTGCAGAGAGAATTGCAACTAGGCTAGCTGTTCACCCTGTGAATAGTCTTTTTGCAAAACTGAGCTAAGTGGCTGTTGGTTATAGCTTCATATTTACGGTACAGACATGACAGTGGTATCATCTAACTTTTGATGAGAAGGTAAAGGAAATCATCTTCCCAAATGTCAGACTATTCCCTTAATCCATCTTTCCTGCATAGAAACCATTCAAGAACCATGTAGTTTTTCACGTTCCTCGGCATCTTATTATTCATTGCTTGGTGCTGAAAATTAAATAAATGTGCAGATGTGAAAACAGATTGATGGCAAAACTTGAGTCATATTAATATTTAAAATGTTTTCACCTCTCCCCCACACTTCTTTTCCTATGTTCCCCTACCCTTAGCATAACCTATGTCCCGGCCCATCAGGTGGACGAGTACCGTACCCGTCTGTGTTTACCACCTCTGGCATCCATTGCACCAAGCACCTCTTCCTCACCCACCCCACCAACCCCTTCTCCAGAACCTGCCGTGGCCCATGCCAGATCACCCGGTCCAGTCAGAGCTGCAGATCCCACTCCAGTTGCATCCACCCTCAAATCCTCCGCTTCAGTCAAATTCCGAGCCGCAGCTCCAGATTCAGCAGAAGTCCGAGCCTCTGCTCCATCCAAAGCTCCGTTCAAAGGCCCAGCCATAGTCCATACCATCACCCCGGCCCCAGACTCAAGGTAATATAAGATCAAGAGGTCTCAGACTCTTATTTATGGTCACGTAATCCGTATTCAGGCCCAATATAAACCTGTCTCAAGGTTTATTAGATTTCAAGGCTCCAGCTTTATTACATGTTAATATGTTTTCTACAGAGAATTCAAGCTATGAAACACATTCTGCAGACAGGGTTTTATTACTGTCACACATTTCAGTCATGCTAATGATCTGAGCTATTATCTTGCACTTTAATTAACCGTATCCATGAAAGAAACAATGTATTCCAGTATGCAACAAGCTCAGTTTGACTCCCTTTTCTTCTGTATTTTCCTTTCTCCATTCTTCTTTGTGGTAAAGGCAAAACCTTCTCTGAATGTTGAATCTGTGAGTTATATTTAGCTGTTCGCTTATGGATCTCAGTGCTGACTGTCAGTGAAGATGAATTGTTTCGCTTCTGTCTAACCCTGCTTTCGCTCCATCTTCTTGCCTCTGCCTTTCTCCTCACTCCCATTTCTCTCTGCATCCTTTTCTTCCCTCTTATCTTTCGGTACATTGTCTTTGTCTCGTTCTCTGTTAGACTTATCTCTTGACTCTGTGTCTCCCTCTGTCTCTCATCTCTCATTCTTCCTGTTCTTCTTCTTTTTACCTTATTTTCCCTCTCCCCCCTGCCTTGGTACCCCTCTCCCGGCCCCTCTCTTTCACCCCTGGTGGAACCATTTGTTCTGCCCTCTTCTGTAACTTAACTGGCTACAGGCTCCTGCTGCGCAGATAGAACCACTATCACTCACCTCCATGGGCTTATTACAGCCCTACACCGTTAAATATATTCATGAAAAATTCTCTACCTCTTTCTTTCTTTCACACACGCACACGCACACACACACACACACACACACACACACACACACAGATATGTGTGTGTATGTATGTATGGATATGTATGTATGAAAGAAAGAAAGAGGTAGAGAATTTTTATATATACCTAGTTGAATGTGATGTGTTAACACACACATAAAGACACTACCTTACTGCGACCTCACTGGCAGAAAATGTGTATTTTCAGGTCTGTTTCCACCTAAAGCAGTGCATCTTCTGAAGGCCCGCCAATGTAAATTGCTGTTAGCCATGTGTCATTGTGTGTCAGAACTTGAAAAAAATAACAGATACCTTGTTATCTGCAGCAATTCTGCTAGTATGTATTAATTTTAATTGCAAATGCTTGTCACAATTTTCCTCAAAGTGTTGTTTTGTTTAATTTTACCCAACCAACCGGTCTAAAACCGAAGGAATTTTGATTACAGAAATGACAGAAAACAGTGAAAAGCAGCAAATCCTAACATCTGAGAGGCTGAAATAACAGATTACTTGACATTTTGCTTGATAATTAACTTAAGCATTTAATCAATTACCATGTATTTAATGTTTACAAACTAATGTTCTGTAAATTAACTTATTGATCAATTTAATAATTTAATTTGTTCTAAATAAAACTTAAAAAATATAACATTTTGAGCATAGCCAATGATTCCATTCAACATCACACATTGATTCAACATTATTTCTGTTTGATTGTTCTCTCGCCGTCAGTTGGCAGATTCCAAAATCTCAACCTCACAATAAGGAGGAAGGAAAAGAAGATGGAGAGATTGTGGAGAAAAAGCATAAGAGTAGTGCAGGTGGGAAAATACCACAACTGGAAGTGGAGATAAAGGTGGATGGTAACGAGGAGGGAGAAGAGGAGCTTTGTTCTCATGCCACTGTTTCTTGGGATCAACCTAGAAGGTTAGTTAATCAGTGATGTACAGTAAGTAATATGTCCTTTTTTGCCTTTAGTATTTTTCAGATTTTCCATTTTCTGCTTTTTTTTCAAAACTCTGCCCATGGTGCCTTTTATCCTCTCTTTGCCAGAGAAGGCTTAGCAAAATCCTAGTGTTCTCAGGTTATGTTCACAGCAAGGGTAGATCAGTACAACGCAGACTCAACATGCTCATATTTCTTAGACCCAGAGAAACCGACTACTTTCACAACCTGTATTTATCACATTTACAACTGTATCCCGTTTGGGTAACTCACATAAGACAAACTGCATGCTAAGACCAGCTTTTGTGTCTCTCCCTGGCAGGTATAATGTTCTATTGCTTTGACTCTTGTGCACTTTTGCAGTAATGTTTCAAAAAAACTAGGTCCTCATCTGGTATACAGAGGACATGCATTCGTCATCACCTAGCCTTAAACGTGTGGCTGTTCCTTGTGTCCTGCTTTGTGTTCCAGTGTGCAGATGACTCGAGCGCCAGGCCAGTCCCTGGGTATCAGCATAATGGGAGGCAAAGGCATGGGCCGGAGACTGAGCAGTGGAGAGATGATGAGGGGAGTCTTCATCAAGCACATCAGCCCCGACAGCCCGGCAGCACATAATGGCACCCTCCGGACTGGAGACAGGATACTAGAGGTATGTGTGTGTGCGTGTTTATGCCTGTAAGAGTCTGTGAGTGGTAGAGAGACTGAAAAGTGGCAAGAAATGGATTGTGTGTGTTTGCAGGCATAAGCATGTGTTCATACAATGTATGATGTATAATGTGTGTGTATTGAGGTTAAATGGGATTTAAAGGATTAGGTAATTTCACAAGATTAGACTAATGTCATTATGTTCCGTCATTACTGTGTGTATGGGTTTGTGTGTGTATATGCGTGCGTGTGTTTGTGTGTGTCTGTGTGTGTTGACTTGGCCAAGGTGTGTGGTGTGAACCTAAGAGATGCCAGCCATGAGCAGGCCGTGGAGGCCATCCGCAGGGCTGGAGACTCTGTGGTTTTCCTGGTGCAGTCTGAACAACACAGATCTCAGGTACTGCATCTCAGAAAACAGGCACAATCAACACATTTCTACCGTGCATTGACACGCTACCACATGGCATGCAATGACACCCGAAAAGCAAGTTGTGATAACAGACAGAATTACTTGTTATTAATACGCCATTTAATAATACCACACTCCTCTAAATATGTTCTGGGAGAGCAACTTTCATTTGTATGAATGGGTTTTAGTTTTTCAGATGAGAACTTAGATTTTCTGTCTCTTCTTTGTCATGTTACTCAAGTTAAATGTTCTTTTATGGTTTGCTTTATGTGCTTATAGTATTCAAAGAGCCAAGTTGTTATCATACTGTAGATGAAATGAAATAGTGTGAAACTGTTGGCAAGGATGTGTAACATGTTCATATGTGGGTCATTTGTTTGCACACAAACAAACAAAATAGGGAACCACTCAAAAGAAATTGTACTGGCTGAGAAATACACTGTGCGTGTATATTCAGTATGTACAGTACATGACATTAATATATATATATATATATATATATATATATATATATATATATATATATATATATATATATATATATATATATATATATATATATATATATATATATTGGAGGCATCGTTTGAAGGAGCTGCATCTTGTGTTTTGCCCACAGTCCCCAATGCTTACCAACCACGAGAGAGTTACTCCAACACCACAGTCAAACTCACACAGCAGCAAGGTAACACTAGTATACTAGACACGTTGAGCTTCACACTGCTATTTTCTTTTTAGAAGAGATAAATACAATGTAAAATCTATTGTATAGCATAGAAAAGTACATGCATGGAAGTCAAGTCAAAAAGCAGTAGCTACTTGTTTGTGTTTGGAAGGTTGTGACTGCTACTTTAGATTACATTGGAACAGATAACAAGCTTTAAAAACATTTTCTCAGTTTCTGTTCCCACACAGTTACTGGTGTTTGGCTGTGTATCGTTGTCGTGTATAGAAAATGTTATGTGTACACTATATTATAAATAGAGTGATGAGTCATTAACACCTACATTGGTATTGGTAAAAAGAATGAAGGGGCTGTAAAGGGTTTTTTGAAAGGCAGACTGTTGTTTTGGTGTTGATGTGTGTAAGACTATATCTGTTTCCCCTTATGATCATAGGCAGCAGAGACTCTCAGTCTGTTCCTTAGTCTTTCCCCTACAAACCCCTTCACTCCCACTCCCTTTAAGGTTGGTACATTGTTGTGTGTGTGTATGTGTTTGTATGTGTTATCATGGGTATGCAGCATCTTAAAAGCAGCCTTGCATTAGCATTTGCGCTAAGCCAACTTCCAAAAACTTAATTAACGTGCATATTTATAGATAGAGTGCTTGTAGTTCAAAGTCCCTCGCAGCTACCTTGTTTGTTTAAACCCTTTGTTTTTTTTTTAATCTTTGGTGGAGATGTATAACTCTCTAAATAGACAGTGCATCCTTTTGAAGTTATGTTTCCATGCACTTGTAAGTTGGTTACAAAATAATGCATGATTCTGGTCATCTTTCATGT
The DNA here is from genome assembly GCF_013103735.1 of Etheostoma cragini. NCBI lineage: Eukaryota > Metazoa > Chordata > Actinopteri > Perciformes > Percidae > Etheostoma > Etheostoma cragini. The sequence continues at coordinate 16,952,876 of NC_048408.1, forward strand.
TATTTTTAGCTGACATTAAAACTGTGTTCATTAATTCATCCTGTTCGTCAGTTTTTCCCCAATGCTACATCAAGCACACTGAGACAGCCTCAGGGGTAGTCCAACTCATGCCTGAAGGACCCCTGAGGCATTTCCAAATCTGCTTGCTCAATAATGCAAAACTTCTCCCAAGGTACTTTTGCCAAAATCTGATAGAGCGAATAGGAGAAACCCCATAACTGTCGCAACACCAATCACGACGGCAGCTGAAGATGAGGGCGACACTGGCAGGAGTAAGTCTGCACCATAAAGACGTCACACATACTTACACAGGGATGTGTGGCGATTTTAGTGTAGTAGCCACCTTTACACAGTGCACACGCTGCCCTCTGGCCCAGAGAGACTTTGTGCTATACACTTCTATTACAAAAAAAACTCTGTAACATTAAAATATAAAGGTATGTCAGGTATCTCACAATCATTTAGAAATTACTCTTTGAATGAACAAACCAAATAGGGAACCACTCAAAACAACATTGATCCATAGCGCTATAAGTAAGGTAAGTCCATAGGGTATCTTTGAGGGACGAGGCTTACTTTCGCAGTCAAGCAACTCAATGCACACAGATATAGATAAACACACAGCCAAATCACGGCATCACACAATCACACAAGCTCCTTAAGGGTGTTATGCTGGTGTTAACAGGTATTGTAACATGTAGTGTCCCACACTTTTTCTGGCTTACCCAGCATATTCTCCTTGTTAACTCTTGTCTTTCCTAGAAAAGATGCTTCAGCGTTATGGTAGTCTGTCTGGGAAGCTCCATATGATTGAGCTGGAGAAGGACCCTGAGGCTCACGGCCTGGGAATCAGCCTTTCAGGGAACAAGGATGGTTCCAGGGCCCGCATGAATGTCCACGTGGCGGATATAGACCCTCAAGGACCTGCAGGTTTAGATGGGAGAATACGGGTTGGAGACGAGCTATTGGAGGTAAGAAGGAAATGGGAACAGTAAGGGAGTTAAGAGGGTTGAGATTAACAAATGGGTGAGTTTTTAGGGGGGCAAGAGGGGTTGGATACCAAGAGAGAGACATAAGATGAGAGTCAAAACTGAGAGCAGCAGAAAGGGAGCAGTGGGTAGGAGGCATGGATGAGTGGAGAGCGTTGAGTGCCTGCAAAGTGGATTCATCAGACAATTTACCATTTGAAAGATGGTTGGTGCTGGGCTGGATTTTTGCAATGAGCAACCGTGTAATAGAGAAGATGAGGAAAATGAAAGTAGAGGAGATGCTGACAGCTGAGAGAGAGGGGAGTCAGAAGAAGGTGGCAGAAAGGCAGACTTACATGGAATTGGATTTAATTAAGATTGCTAAGGGGACAGTACATAATGCCATTTTTCTTCCAGATCAATGGTCAGATCTTGTACGGGCGGAGTCACCAAAACGCCTCCGCCATCATCAGTAACACTCCATCAAAAGTCAAGATAATTCTCATAAGGTAACAAGTGAAGTGATTTGCTGGTCGCATCTGGTGCATTTCTCCCAAACTTAACAGGATACAGGTGTTTGATGACCAGCTCAGGGATAACACCAGATTTGGTTTTGTTTTGCTAGGAATAATGCAGCTCTTGGTCAAACAGCACATGGATCCTCCACAGAGTGTAAGGACACAGGCGACTCCCAGACAGACTCTGCACAGCGTGGGGGATTATCCACAGACATCCAGCACATCATCCTACCACAGGTGCAATACCTTCAGTAAATCTTGGCATTGACAATTGTCAGGCCTCCAGCTGCACATATGTAACAGCTCGCTTGATAACACACTGTAGTTGTAGCAAACACAGTCTTTATGCTAGAGAAAATATAATTACCCTCCCACATTGTTGTAAAGAATGAAAGTAGCTATTTGCCTTACTAAATCTTTGTTTAAAGTTAAAAATCTTGTCTGCTTTTTTCAATCTCAATTCAGGATCATGTAGGTCTTGGCCTCTGCCTGGCAGAGGGGGAGTCCAAGGAAGGAGTGGTTGTCAGGTCCCTGATCCAACATGGCACTGCCAGTAAGGTGTGACATCACCAGTAGCATATATTATAACCTTCAACATGTTCATCAATAACATTATTCCTTCATGTAGCCTACATACGATGACTGTATCTCAACAGTGTCATTTGTTCCTCTCTTCCCTATAATGTGTTTTATGAGTGTTATGGCAAATTATTTGATTATTATTAGAGATTCATAAGGAGTGGGCAGCTTTAAATAATTAAGCCAATTTAAACAACTTTTATTTATTGTTGGGTAGTTATATCTATAACAATGTATCATATTTCAAAGTAACTGTCTGTCAAACAAAAGCAGTTGAGTAAAAGTACAATATTTGCCTCTGAGTTCTAGTATAATGTAGCATAAAATGGGAATACTCACTGAGTAAATGTATTTTTGATACATTCTACCACTGCATGTTATCCTGACCTCACAGAAGTGTTCATAATAATTTTCCAAAGTAACATTTCTTTGCTCTAAATATAATACTCTGTATGCTTAGGATATTGTTTTTATCTTTCACCTTGATGATTTTTTTTTTTTTACCTTCATCACAGATTTAAAAATTTAAAAACCAAAGTTTGTACATGATTTCATTAGTTTTTTGCATCTATCAAGCCTAAATGGCCTGACCTTAACTTTAGTTACTTCAGCACTCAATAATATGTCAGAAAAAAAGTGCCAATAAGCACCACATTACTGTACAAGATACAGTATGCAGCTATAAGCTTTGATTTGATGGCTCTGGTCTCTTGGTATTTCTCGTAATATTTAAACCATAGTTTCCATGTCTATGTTTTAAAATGATGTCGTCATGTACTAATAAGCTTTCATGTAGGGCCCCAGGCAACGGTTATTCAGATATTTGTCCAGAGGGTGTGTTGGATTTATATTCCCACATCCTCACCATCCGTCCGTTGCATATACTTTTGTACATTTTTTGCTTATCTTCCATTTTTTATTCATGTTTCTATCTGGGTGCAGGATGGCAGGATAAAGGTTGGAGACATAATCGTAGCAGTGGGTGATGTACCTGTGGCAGGACTGTCAGTGTGCAAGGTATACACACACACACACACACACACACACACACACACACACACAAGGTCAAACTGATGTAATGATTTATGACTAACCTGTCTTCTCTGTATTCAGGTGTCCAGTTTGATTCTCAAACATCAGGTCACTGTCAAGCTCTCCATCAACCCCTTCAAGAGTCTCTCTTCCTCCTCTTCTTTACCTCCCCCAACATCCTTTTCCTATCCCTGCACTCTTTCTCTTGCTACACTCCCTGTCTCCTTCTCTTCATCACTCAATGCCATGCAGACCTCTCCCACCGGCCAGTCTGATTGGCTAGGATCTGCTCCCACAACCCCCGACCCCCTGTACTGCCCAGTTGTGGCTGGCAGGGAAACAACGATAGAGTTTTGTAAAGGAAATGTAGGCCTGGGCCTCAGCATTGTCGGAGGATGTGACACTCTGATGGTGAGAGCAGCCAGTTGGTATTTAAAATCATTTCATTTAACACACATCTATCATAATGTATCAATCCCTGATAATCCAAATAAAACAAGATTTACAACATCAAATTAGGCAATTTGGGTTTGTCTATGTTTTCTTCACAATACAATGCATCTGCACAGCCTTTGTCAGTGCACATGCTGTATTGTGAATTACTAAGTAGTTCAATGCTGATAAAATTTAGCTGGATTGGGTTATCTGCAATAATATTGTTTTCTGTTTTTTTCCACTAGGGGGCGATAATAATCCATGAAGTAAATGATGGAGGCGCAGCACAAAGAGATGGAAGGCTGCAGGCTGGAGACCAGATATTAGAGGTATATTGGGTACACACAAACATTCCGTTATCTATTCATTTGACAGATTCACTGGCAGGGTTTAGTGTAAGTACAAATCTGTTGCAATTCCATGGCTTTCCATTATAGTTAACACGTAATACAATTCATTAAAGTCCTCATATTTAGTAAATTTTTAGGGTTAAAAATTGTATTTAGAGGTTGTATCAGAATAGGTTTATTAAAAAAAAAATACACCATATAGTTGGTGTTCTGAACATTGCTGCAGCTCCTCTTTTCACCCTGTGTGTTGAGCTCTCTGTTTTATCTACCGAGTGAGGAATCTCACCTCTGTACCATCTTTGTTGGGAGTAAGTACTGCTAGTTTGTCAGTTGCAGAGCATGAGGGAGTGCCATACCAGCGGCTAGGCGAGCATTATAACGTGCTTTACAAAGTGACACACGTTTGTCACGGAAGTAAAGGCTGGACCAGTTGCGTTTTTTGGCACGGGTGAAGCGGGTAGCTTCCCGGGGCAGCATTTTTTCATGACACATGGGGGGTGGCATGAGCACTTAAAAAAATAATCCTCAAAGCAGTTTTTGTGCTTGCTGAGAAGGTGAGGTTGAGAGGGAAGGGGGGAGCAGGGCACCGGTCACCTCTGGGTTGAACACGTTGCTGGGCATAGGCGCCGATACCTTGGGTGCTCTGCCAATACTGAGCACCCTCGAAGCTGATCGCGGTTATGTGTCACTTAAACTTTTCATCTCCAATCCTATCCTGATTTGAAAGATAGCCTATGCTTTACGGCTTTATTATCAAGTTGATAGGCAAGTTTGTTTGTGTCGGCCATCTGAAATGCACACATTTATTTTTATTAAAGGACATGCGTCTGTGAGCACAAAACATAAATCGGCACCAATGTTGCTTGGTCTCCCAAAGGGATCGGTCTGGACAAGGAGGGGAACGGGGTTCCATGAGCCTCCATGAGCTTATCACTTTTGTGCATAAGGATCTTTCAGAGATCAACCCCCACTTTTGGGCGGATCTCAGGATTTCACTTACTCTGCCAGTCACTGTGGCTCAAGCAGGGGGAGCTTTTCAAAACTAGAGTTGATCAAGTCAAACCTGAGGTCACTGGCCTTTTATCAATCATTGAATAGGGGACCAGATAACATATGAATGATTTTGCATCAAGGAAGGCCAGAAGTGTCAGGTTTTAGTTTTAGTTAGTGTCTTTTGTTCCTAGTGCAACATTGTAATAATTAGATTCTCTTTAGTGTGTTTTCAAATTTGTGTGTTGAAGCATTTGTGCTATTTAGAATATTTCTTCTACATTTTATTTGTATGTTATTCTTAATATTTTATATTATTGTTGCTTTCCGCTCTTGTTACATTTTTACATATCTGATTGTATATATTTTTCACATTTACAGATATATAACATAAGTGAAATAGAAAAAATTTATAAAATATTTTTCTCAATTGCACAAATTCTTCATTAGAATATTTGAAAAACACATGAGAGAATCCAGTTATTTAACTAATGCAATGAAACAGGAAACACACTTCTGAAGGTGCATAATCTCCACCTCCAACATTTTCAAAAGACAATGAACACAATTCTGAACAAAATATGTCAGTGTAACCAGAACTTAAATTTGGTGATGAAAATTCAGAAGTCAAGACTTGCATTTGTACTTTATCACTGTCCAGTGAATGGACTGTATCTCCAATTTCTGATCATGAAATATTGTAAATGCTTTTTAATTTATAATGTCTTTATTTATGAGGACAACACACATTAATTAACATTTTTGTCATCAGTGTAAGCCAGTCTGCAAAATTTTAAACTGCAGTCCTTTGGCAAAAGGTTTTAAAGCCAATGAAGTTTAAGAAAGGTTAAGAAATACAGCTAGAAGACTATATGATGTTGAAATTACAACTAAAGCAACAAAGTCAGCATGCCCAAAACAGCGTACAAATAATACAGAGCAACAGAAAGCAGCAACACATTGATGGTTCAAAGCAATAGCATGTTTATAGATTTATGCCGATGCCTTCAAAGCAAAAGCGTGCTTGTAGATTGATGCCAATGCCCTCAATGCAGCCATTAATCATGATGACTCACTCCTTTTCATTAGTTGTAAGATCCATCTGCTGTTTGTAAAATACAAATACCGTTACACCTAACCTCCTTCATACAACAATGGCTTGCATCTCTCTCACTTCCTCCCAGGTAAATGGTATAGACCTGCGGCAGGCCACTCACGATGAGGCTATTGCCGTGCTTCGGCTCACCACCCAGCGTGTTCGCCTGTGTGTCTTCAGGCACCAGGAGGCCTACAGGGAGGAGGACTTGTGGGACGTCTTCAGCCTGGAACTGAGGCCTCGCCCTGGGGAGGGGCTGGGGTTCACCACAGTTGGGAAGACGTATGTTCATGATGTTGTTGAACAAATGAGTATCTGCAAAGTTATTTTTTTGTATCTTCAGGTTTCCATGTCAGACCAAATCTTGTATTTATGTAGGTTATATGACATGGGACATTGTAGTTGCCTCCTAAAGCCCGCCTAGATCTTGCAAGATCTTGCATGGTATTTTTTACTTTTTCAATTTTGCTCTTTTATTTAGAGATGCACCAAATACAGACTTTGGGGGTTTTGGCAGAATACTGGCATATATTGGCATTTTAAATTGAACATGTAGCTCGACTTGGATCCCCATCTTTTGACTGAAAGTACTGCCAAACAACACTTTTTCTGCTCACAAGTTCCATTTTCATTTTCTCCCAGCTAACTGCATTGAGCGGTCCACTTATGTAAACCTTCCCATAATCAGCGGTGGCGTCATAACATCAACCAGTGTAGCATGCCTAGCGCAAGCGTAGGGTTTGGTCCGGTGGAAAAAAATTCCAAGGTTTAGCAGAAACTGAACCCTGTCAAAAAGCCCGATATTTGATCGGATCCTACATTCGGTGAATCCTTAATTGACACACTTCAGTAAGAAAAACAAATATTGACCATCTTTTAGGGTCTTTTCAAGTTTTTTATCCAAGTTCTATAATAGATAAAGGTAATGTGGATACTGTCAAGGTACACTCCATGTTATAAGTATCAGAAAAGGAGAGTGTTGTCGACTTTTGAAGGCCTCTACCTATAGCCAGGTAGAGGTCAGAGACTCTGCGGCAACCGGGATCATTAAAAAAGAGGTGTTGGATAATAATTTGTACAAGTCAAGTGTGACGTTATGCAAAACAGAGGGCTTACAGGTCACATAATTCAGTCTACAAGCGTGACACAGATTTCGTTTTTGACCTCTGTTTTCTTTCAACAGTAATGACACAGGCGTCTTTGTGTCAGATATCATCAGAGGAGGCGTAGCGGATTCTGATGGCAGGTTATTGCTAGGTGACCAGATTCTGTCAATCAATGGGGAGGATGTCCGTGCAGCATTGCAGGAACATGCACACACACTTTTACAGGTCGGACACATTCACGCTCACACTTACCACACAGTTCATAAACAAAGTAATTGTGGGGTTATGCAGTTTTGTTACATACATTCATCATCTAATGGGAGATGTGTCACGTTGCTTTCAGAGTTGCAGTGAAGCAGTCCACCTGGAGGTGGCTCGTTTTAAAGCTGGACTGCAGTACTCACAGCAGAGCCAGGTAAGCTGTTTCCTATGGCTGTCTGTGTCTAATCCATGACTGCCTATTAAAGAAAATGTAAAAAAAGTTATCAGGCATTTAATTCTGTGATTTGTACTGAGCGTACGGATTAAATCAGCTCAGTAATTTTAATGTTACTTAACTATTACTCTTTTGCACCATTTTAACAATAGTACTTTGTGAACCTAGGAGTACTTTAAGTTGTGTTTTATCCAGAGCGAAGACTCTGACTGTTCCACCCTGACCCCCTCAAGTGGATGTGATACTTCCCTCGGCCACCAGAGGGAGACAGATAACAAGACGGGGAGCAACTGTGAGTCTCCCTAATGTTTCTTTCAGCATAGCCCATATGTGAACACAATCACAATTTAATTTTAGTGTAAAGAATATTGGTAACATACTCAAGCTGATTATGCAAGTATATATGTATTTCCCCCATAACAGCACTTCAAAACTACCCTGACTCCAGAAAAGTAATAATAGAAAAGGTAAGACAAACTTAACTGTGTTTATTGATGTCCCATTCTGTCCAGGTCCTAGGAGAAACTGACTTCAAATGACAGATTAAAAGGATGTGCAGTGTGTGTGTGTGTATACAGTATGTATGTGTATATATATATATATATATATATATATATATATATATATATATTTGTCAGTTTAATTTGTTAATTATAATTAATTATATATTTATTTTTTTCTTCTTCTTTTTTTAAATAAATGTATGAATATTACACATTTTTATATATAGCCTCCTTACCTGGCTGAACCCAAGGCAGGTGCAGAATCTGCCATGTGATTCATTATTGTCTAGGGTCAACTCTGTCTGTGTCTGTGTGTGTGCGCGTGCGTGCGCGCGCGTGCGTGTGTGTGTGCGTTTGTGTGTTTGTGTTTGGTTTCACCACAGGGTCCATGTGACTCCCTGGGCATCAGTGTAGCAGGAGGATTTGGCAGTCCCCATGACAACGTACCTCTTTTTATTGCTACCATGGATACCAATGGACTTGCTGCCAAAACGCAGCAATTACAGGTGGGAAGTGCATAGAGTGTCTTTGTGTCTGTGTGTATTATGTATTAATTATTTTATAGGGACAGATTTGTTATTGCCATCACATCGTGAGGACTCACCTCCTGTCTGTGGACAAAAAGTCAGTCCTCATGAGGGTTAGCCTTTTATTTAAGAGAAATGATTTGATTATAGGGTTAAGAGTTGAATAGACTGTGTTAAGGTATATTAATTAGTATTTTCACAGATCCAGATTTATTAGGATGAAGACCGATGTTTCAACAATGCTTGCTTTGTCAGGGTTTAAAATTGCACACCATAGACAATACTACATATAGGGGATGAAATACAGCATTTTAAAAACATATTTGAGATACTGTACAAAACACAAAATGTGTTAATACAGATTTTAAAAATAAGAAATACATTATAGATTACAAAAGGAAGCCTGAAAGCCCTTCTAAAATCATAAAAGATTCAAAAAAGTAGTTCTGTAGTGGAATGAAAGTTCTGTAAGTCAGTGAAATGCCCTCAGAAATGTTTATGTGTTACCATCAGACAGGAGACAGGATTCTCAGTATCAATGACGTGTCTATGGAGGGAATGACTCACCACCAAGCTGGAGTCCTGCTGAATAACCCTGGAACCATCACTCTGCAGGTAATGTCACAGGGAGACATACAGTAGTTAATCCCTAAGGCCTGTGAGAAGAGTCTTTAACAAGGAATACAAATAAGATGGTCGTCCCCTAATTAGTGTTTTTTGCATGTGAACACTATACTGTAATTACTACTGTAAAAGACGAAACTGTGTCTGACACGCTGTTTGTCTTAACGCTAATAAGGCTCTGGAAAGATTTGTTTTTGCAAGAAAGAAAAAGAGTTTTTTTGTAATGAGCCAGTTGTTCTTGACTTGAATGTTGTGTGTTAAAAAAACGTTTTGTGTGTGTGCGCGCATCCGTGCGTGCATTTGTGTGTGTTTGTTTGTGTGTGTGTGTGCGTGCGTGCGTGTGTGTCTGCGTGTGCAGGTGGCAAGGGGTTCTGATGGGTGCAACACAAAGGACCACAATGATATTCATGCGCGGACGTCAGGCCAGTCCAGCAGCCTGCCCCGTTTTCACAACAACCTCTCGTAAGAATCAGTTTCCTGACCGTCTGTTGTACTTTATGATCTTTGGCTCCCTCCTGGTTTATTCACTAAATAAAGGCCAAAGGCAGGCTCTGGTTCCCTTGACAATAATGAGCAAGTGCAGCCACTGTGTGAGAAGCGCTGAGACCATTGTGCTTTTTGACAGAAGGAGCTGCAGTGTTTCTTGTGATTTGTATTTTGTTGATCATTTGTTCTGAGTCAACTTTCAGTTAACAAAACAAAAGACCAATTTGTTTTTTAATTTCATTGAGGAAATAACCCTTTTGGTTTTTTTCAACAGCTTGTTAAACTAAATAATACATTTGAAGACACTGGAAAACTTCTGTCAACTGACAGTTAAATCAAGTTTTAAGATTTATAGTGATTAAAGGAAGAACGCAATAATTATTGATTAACATATTCAAGAAGGTTGAGTGACCCCCAAATTCCACAGGATGCTGAATGGCTACGGATCGGCTCCGCTGCGTTTCAGCTCTGTGCTCCGCCGTCCGTTAACACACACCAGGTCTAGAAATGTTGCGGAACAGCTGCGACCTTTACTGACAGCTGAAGTCTCGAGCACCCACGGGATCTCACAAATTCATGTAGAATAAAACCAAAAAATCAACAACAGTTGGTTTCCATCTAGAGGAATAGAGAGGAAACAACTCTGTGCTGTGTTTTAAAGTTGTAGTGCAGGGAAATATGATCCACCGTGAGCATGGTCTATTTTATTTATATTTTTATATGTATCTGTGCTCGACTTCCTGTCCCGCACTTTCTGCTGTGTGCTGAATTGCTGTAGCAACAAATAGAAACTCTGCGGATCTGCTGCGGAGCGCTGCGGATCGCAGCCGTTCCTCAGTCTGTGGAAGTACACACATTGACTTTAATGGAAACCTAATGACCCCGCTGCCGTTCCGAGGCGGATCCACAGCCGTTCCGCATCCTGTGGAATTTGGGGGTAAGGCTGAGAAACAGTGTTCCTAAATATTACTCTTTAGTTGTAAAAAACAAACTACAATAATTCTGGGATTCACATTTACATTTAAAAGTACAGTATATCAGAAATGTCACCTTTTTCTTTCCTGGTGACATGAGATAATTATTTACACACACACACACAAACACACACAATCACACATTTCAGTGCAGAGCTAGTGCAGCACTAGCGTTGCCAACACCACACATGTATTGTTATGCATCCTTTTCCCGCAGTGCTCGCACGTATAAGACCATCACTCTAGAGAGAGGCTCCTCAGGCCTGGGCTTCAGCATCGTAGGAGGGTTCAGCAGCCCTCACGGAGACCTGCCGATCTACATCAAAACTGTCTTCAACAAGGTGAGATAACGTCCTCCAAGGAGAAGTCTTTCATGGGGATCCTGGTGTCGAAATCAATTTACAGCATGGTATTCAGTTATACTGGCAAAGTGTCTGTTTATACCACACAGTAAGAGACAAGAACACAAAGCCACATGTATAAACTGAAAAAGGTTTTTAACAGTTAATGACTGAACAATAATTATATTAACATGCTCTACCATCACACATTGTTTCAATATTTAGAATTCTAAATACATCTTTGGTTAAAAGCGATACACCCTTGAATTGTACAGTAACAATGTCATTGTTATTACATCATCCACACGTATATGATTTAAACACGTAGTTTAAACATGTTTAACAGAATTCACTTCAGATGGGCGTTTGATTTCCGTGTGATCGTTTACATTTCCTCTCAGTAATTGCAGTATCATTTAGTTTTTTTGTGTTTGTAGTGTCATGGCGGAACCAGCTCGGGATCACTGACAGACTAGTCTTTGTACACTCTGCAGGGGGCGGCCATAGAGGACGGCAGGCTGAAACGTGGAGACCAGATCATTGCCGTGAATGGACATTGTCTGGAGGGCGTGACTCATGCTGAAGCTGTGGACATCCTCAAGTCGACCAAGGGAACTGTAGTCTTAACAGTACTCTCTTGAGACACGGCTCGTTGTGTCCGGTTGTCATTATGTCATTCCATAGTATGGTCTGCCTCCTGTAGCACTGCCTCACCCAACCCTAAGAAGGAAAACGTGAACAGTTAAAGGGATATAGCTTTGTTTAAAATCATAGGTGTATGTGTAAATGTATCTGAATTGAGGCTATGTATAGACGGAAATGATCTGAAGAGAATGCGCAAAACATGTGTTGCGTTCTCACTTTTTATCCCAAATTTAGACAAGCTTTTTGGGGGGGAAATCTGCGTGCATGTCGTGACGCAAAAGTGGGTGCAATTCAATGTAGTGTGCACACCAGGCGGCTAGCTGGTAGTGTGACGCACTGCCACGCAACGCCTCTAAATCTTTGCGTCTGCGTAGAACCTTCCTTCTACTTCTCTCCCTCTCTTCTCCCTAGTAGCGCAAAGTAAACAACAAGCTAACAATTTGGTCTGGACAGCTGAGAAGGTGGAGTTATTGCTCCAAACAATGCACACACACACAGACACACACACACACACACACACAGACACACACACACACACACATAAGGCACACAGCGCACACACATACATAAGGCACACACAGAGACTCACACAATGCATTTTTACCCTTTAGACTGGAATGCAATGCTAAAGGAAAGGCAAATCTGATACAATATTTTAGCATTTTCACCCACTAGTGTATTTGTGTAAACAGGGTCTTTGTTTGGAAAAAGCTACCTCTAACTGCAACTGGGAGTTAACATGCACAGTTTTCTTCATACAAACTGCTATTCTTGTTAAGGTGTTATAAGAACTTAAGTATGTGTTGCGTTGAGGTCAGGCAAAAACGTACAATATGTCTCAAATTAATATAGGGTAAAATGAGTTGATGGTTTTCATTTGAGCCTTTACTGAGTTATTCACCTCAGACAAAGTCAGTTGAAAAAGTATTTGTAAAAACCACAGGAAGTTGAAAAGGGTGACAGCACTGATTTAGAAAAAAAGGAAAATGTTGACGTAACATTATGTCATATTAATCTTCATATCCCAATCATGAATTTCAATGTCCAGTGTCCTAACTGATATATCATGTGTCTTAGTTATCCCATTCAAGGTATTAACATTATATTATATTATCTACAGTATATGCATCATGTAAACACACTCACCAAGGTTTGGGGATGGAAATTTATTTGTATCTGCCGACCACACATGAATGCAATAGACGTCTGTTCATTCAAAGTTAACTACTGTGATCAACTTCTAAGACTCAAGACATGCCAAGTGCTTCTGCCAATCTTTTGTATGGCAATATGGTTTTAGGTTACAGTTTTACTTTTAGTCTTTATTCTCATATTCCATTTATTAAAAGTGTGGCATGATTGCTTGAATAATCAATGTTACTTTAAATATCTTTAATACTTTACTTCAGCAATTTATTTACCAAGTTATTCTTTATTACTGTTTTCATTATCTGTAGCTTGATCAGTTGTCTTTCAGGGAGTATTGTTATGGTGCAATGTGCAGTCTTTATTTAGAAAACTCCTACCTGTTTTATATGAATTTATTTATTGTGTGATATTTATGTTTTTCACAGTCTCATTTCCTTCATGTCATTGCTATTCAGAGCCACCATGTTTGGTATTGTGTAACATTGTACAACTGATTATCCTGTTAGTGATCTTATTAAATGTTAATTTTTTAGAGTTTTGTATACACATAGTTTATAGTCCAGGACTTCTATTGTTCTTCTTACTTACTTCCTGAATGTATCTCTGTGTATATTGTCACCTTAGATATGGTCTAAGATATGGAAGAATTGCCCATTTGAGAATAATGTTTTTTTATATCATTGTGTAATAATTATGAGTGCTTTAATGTTGGTGTTGGTAAAGGTCTGGCAAATTTTTTTATTACTTGTTACTACTGGGTAGCTTACTGTAGAATTTCCCTCCAGTGATCACTAAGTTCTTATCTTAACCTGTAATCGTTAATAATAATGTATTTGTTTATTATATTTTGCATTATCAATCTAAATTTGCAAAGTAAAAAGCAAATAAAGATATCAAATTAACAAAGTGAAGTAAAAAGTGCAATATTAATAATACAAATCAAAAAGTAGCAGAAAATGGAAACACTCAAATAAAAGTATCTTAAAATAGACCTTAGTTGATTAAATGCACATAGTTACAGTCCACCATTGAGGAGAGGTTAGGTTAGTTTGAGAAGTACAACATTGTAGAGGAAGCTGAAGAAATGAGTTTAAAACTAGGACAAAGACGAGAGAAACGCCAAGGGATACTAAACCTGCGCCATTTCTTTTGTAAATGCGCAGAACTTTTACCTTAATTAGTGGACTTACTGGTGACAACTTCACAAACAATACATTTGCACACAAATGTCTCATTTAGGAAATAGGAGGCATCTAGGGAGATACTGTCTGGTGCTTCTGCATTAATCAAAGCCATCTGTTCACATTGCAAGCTTTATTGAAACACAGCCATCACAGTCTGGTTCATCCTTCTCCAGATGAACAATTGCCTTGCCTAAAGGCTGGCGTGAAGAGGCTTATAAAATGGAGAAATGGCTAAATAGTTTTTGAACCTTTAACCAGAAGGATTCAAACATTATAATGGTTCTTCTTTTTTTTCTTATTTACAACTCTTGTGGGAGTCGCAGGGGGCAGATGCATCGACATCTCCCTTCTCTTTCATTAAGCAAGAAGACTGATCTGCTGGTTTTCACAACCAGCCTCAAATTCCCTTTACCTCAATCATTTATGAGGAATATTCCAGCAGGCCACAGGCAATGGGCCCTTTTTTCCCTCCTTTCCATCATGTATATAACCGACAGTGGGGCCTTTTGACTGGCTGCAAAACTGTAATGCATTTTTCTGCAGCTGCACTTGCATGAGAGTACCCTTGACATTGAAGGCACTCATTTTTGGGAGGGTAACACTGGCCAAATGATTGTTCCGTGTGTGCCTGTCACATCTACCCATATTAATAAATCCACAGGATTGGTATTTCTTGCTGTTAGTGTAACCTGCTAGTACAGAAAGAACTGTCAACCAATAACAAACTAAAATATGAACTAAAAAATTCCCATGAGATTATTTTTTAAGATACCAGCATGCACCGCAAAAAGGCAATTCCTAAGCAATTCAGTCAAATGGTGAGTCTCAGAATCCTGCTTTACTTAAAGCAAGATAACAATATCCCAACAGGGAGATTTACTCTAGCTACTGTAGAGTATTTACAGTAAATTACACTTATAAATGTAGGTGCCAGCAGTTGCACATAATTTCACAATAGAAATCTAGGTTGTCACAAGCAATTGAGCCGAACTAATGGCAAATTTGGCGCAGAGAAGCATGAATGCTTATGTCATGCAGTTTCATTCACTGGCATAGCCTGAAGCCAGAAATAATTTGACACACCGTCATGCAGTTAGAAGAGAAGCACTGCATGACATGCCGCATCATCTGGTCATTAGTTTTAAAACCGCTGAAATGTTCCTATTCATTTTGAGATTTCTGATTAATTAAGTACTTGTGTAAAATTCTTAATTCATTACAAAAAAAAAATACATTCCACACTTGTTGGTCTAAAAGCTGTTTTCTAAGATTGTTCTCTGTGCCCGGTAAATAAATTGTATTCTTTAATGTAATTGGTCATTTATCCTAGCCTAAAAATGTCATACTAACAAAGCATTGTTTCTTGATGCATTGTGCAGTCCAGAACCTACCCATTACGTCGGCTTTGGAAAAGGCAAAACAAAAAATGTAAAGCAAAAGTGAAAAACAAAAAATTTAAAACAAAAATGATACAACTATAACATTTCACTTACAGGTGGGAGCAAGTTCTCCGACCCACGCAGGAGTACATGACTTGCAAATTGGAAGTCTCATACTGTGGCAGTAATGTGTTTTATCCACATGAGGGTAGTGTGTGTGCTGTTATGGAGAAATGGACATTTGCATGGCTCTGATTAATCGCTGAGAAGCAACATTACATTGTAGGTGGTTTGCTGGTTAGCCTCAGGCTTCAGACAAGCAAATTTGGCCTGCAGCAAAGGCCTTTAGTATTAAGACCTGTCTGTGGTCTGTTCATACCGCAAAGCATATTATTCTCATAGTAATAGGCATTATGTGGAGAATGAATGGTAAAAGAACATCAAACTTGATAGGACAGTTGTCATTCATTTTACAGATGAACTTTGTCTGTATAAACATATTAGCAAGATACAACCTGGAGCTGAGAAAGGGAAACTACAGATTAAGAAATAGTCCCCTAATTGTTGAATAACAAAATGTGCCCATTCTTTACAAACTGAGCAGCTCCAGGCAGTCTCATCTCTTCTGCTGTATGTGTCAAACAAAAGGACTCTTTCAGCCCTAGAATTTATAGCAAAAACATTAAGACTCCGGGTTCAAAACCAGTTGAACTTTATTTGTAAGAAGTAGGGGAATACAAAACATGTTAAGGCCTCTCTAGAAAGGCAGGGACTTAGACAACAGACTGTGATTTGTCCAACCTCCGGTCATCCTCTGAGTAGCGTCGGAAAGTCTCTCCCAGTAGTGGCTCCAGGGCCTCAGCTGAGCGGTAGGAGTGGGCGCGCACGGCACAGGCGATAACACCACCCACCACTGCCACCACCAGCACCGCCGCTACAATGGCTATGGTGATTATCTCAGACAGGGTGTAGGCACGAGCTATGGAAAAAAGAGAGTAAGGTCATGAAGGGTCATTGTGTGTGTGTTTGCGTGTGTGCGCTACGTACCAGGCCACTGGACCTCATAGGAGTATCCCAAGTTTTCTGGGGCAGGGACAAACATCTCAGCATTGGTGACAGGAGGCCAAAAAGGAACCATGTTGAATCTCCGGTTGTGCCCTATAGGAGCATTCTCCTCAGGGTAAACTACTTCACCTGCACAATGAGAAACTTATGTTTAACCATCTTTTCTTCCTTCTCATTGAGTTTTTTTGTATCTGCATCTAGTTTAGTCTGTTCGTACCTGGTTGGTGCCTGCTGAGCCACTCGTCAAAGATTGCATCTGTGAATGTGTGCAGCAGCACAAAGATGGGATCATTGGGCGAGAGGTGAGTCTGTCCACCTGTCCCATTGAGAAAGAGGTGAGCCAAGTTATGGAGGCTGCGTATCACCGGGTCGTACATCCCCTGGGGGGCGCTGTAGCCTAGAAAACATGAAACAACACATAAAAGATCTGATTTACCAAAATAAGGAACAACAAAGGCTGTGTTGAAGTTAACCGTGTGTGTGCTACATAGTACTTCAGCAGCTCTGCAGTTTGAGCTGAACTGAACCTGACTTATCTCCATTGGTTAAAGGGAGGAGGTTACAATCTTTAGTGCTGCTTTTATCCACCCATGACGCACCTTCAATGGTATTCCTGAAGCTCTCGGAAGAGGTGGAGTAGTAAGGCGGAGTGTCGAAGGCGTTGAGCTCCAGACAATCCAACACATCCTGGGGCTCTGGCAACTTCTGCACCATAGGCCGTGCCACGTTGCCCGCTGGATTCCTCCTGATGGGACTGGTCTCTGAGCCTGTGTAAGGACAGAAGGTCAGAGATAATATTGTCTAGAAAGTACAATACTTAACTCTACTCTCAAAAAAAAGATCACAACTGAACAATGACAGTTGTGTTTTTTTGGTTAGTGGGACATTGTTGATCAGTTACAGGCCAGTGGATCCCACAGAAATGGTGAGAAAGATGATGATATTGAACTACTTTCTAATTCTATGTGGGAGACTAGACTAGTTTGATCAGTCTTGAACATGACAGGATGGCAGTGTTCTTTGTTAATTATTCACTAAAAGTCAACAGTAGCGAGTGGGAGCTCTGTGACAGAACCGAATTCTTTTTTTTTTCTCGCATGCATGAACTTTTTCTTTCATTTTGTGTGCTTTCTCTCCCACTCATACACAAGCACATAAACAGAAGGCAACATAACTGAGTTGTCTGTCTGTTTGAAGATTATTCCCTCAGATCAAAGGAGCCAGTAGACTGCTAGATTCCTGTCTTCAACAAGCACATGCACAAATGAGGCAACCCCCCTTAACCCATTTAAGGAGATGTTGCTTGTTGACGCAGGAAATACCAGGCCTGTCATGACTCTCTAAGGGGATTTATGAGACAGATCGCTCTCACGTTGGCCACTCACATGTTCTACCTGTTACCTAATTCCTGCAGCTTTTTTTCTAATAGACATACAATTGCTCAAAAAGCCCCCCCTCCCCCCCATGGGATTGTTGTAGAGCTTTACGCTAAAACAGGATTGACATTCTTCTGACATTATTCCACAATACCAGACGAAAAACTTATTGTCTATTGTGTGAATTATGTGCATTTAAAAACTAAAGCAAAATTTGTAATATTGAGTTGTAATCTGGTGCCAGGGTGGAATGAGATCCAATCCCTTCAAATCTGATCACAGATTTAGAGTGTTACACAGAGATGCCTTATTCTAGCATAAACCGCTTTACCCGTTGGGAATTAACCCTTGTAAAACTGTGTGTTCTGATGTCTGCTTTAGAGAAATCAAGTGTATTAGAATGCAGTACTTTGGATGCACACAGCAACTCAGAAGAAGTTGGGTAGTTTCAAACCAGCTGTAGTAAAAGATAGTAATGTCGAAAACGGCACAACAGCTGTAAGATATTATTTATAGCAGCTTGTGTTCTACATGCTCTCTTTATTAGCTCTTTGCCCTCTTTTCTGGTGCAGCTGAGACTACGCTGTACAGCAACACTGCTCTCCTGAACAGTACAGTGTATATTGTGTGTCTCTGCAAATGTCCTCACTGTTGCAGACGGTGCCTAAAGTGTCGTAGTCTTCCAAACTCTCACAGATGACCCTCCACTGGGAGAACACAGAATTAGAGCTGATGGAACTGATGTCAAAGGAGCTCCTGGCTCCCAGCAGGTCGTCGGTGCAGATGTCGCACTCGCTGCCTCCAATGGCAAAGTTCCAGTAGGGCAGGGCGAAGGCTGGATTGCCCAGCATGTCCTGAGTAGGTGGAATAATAAAAGAAGTCTTCATGGATATCTCAGTACATACATGCATGTGTTTCATGAACTGATGAAGTTTAATATTGGATTCAACTGTCTTTGCAGTTTCAATCCCTCTTTTTTTACACCATCCTCATTTTCTTATCCTTTGCCACCTTTGTTTAATTTCCTCCCTGCTCCTCCTTTCTCCTCCAAGATAACATTTCACTCTGTCTCCATCTCTTCAAATGCCCACGCTCTTTCCTTCCTCCTCTTATCATCCTTCCTTTCTCCCATCCTCACTTCCTTCATCAAACCATCAGCCCAAAAGCCTTGTATTCTTCCCTTTTTCTTCTCCACTAGCCCCATCTTTCTCCCTCCCTTCCTTCCCTCTTCTCACCTGCATGTCTCTCTCCAGTTGCAGCAGATGAAAACGGTGCCAGGTGACAAAACCCGGGCCCTCATGGGAGAAGTCTACACCTCCAAAGCTGGTCTGGCCCGGCCCCAGGTAGGTTTTACTGACAGAGTAGTAGTGGCTCCAAACAAAGTAGTTGTAAATGGTGATGTTTTCAAACTGTGGGGTGTTGCCATCGGGCCCAAACACCTCCTGGTACCTACAAGTGACAGGAGCAGCAGGATAAACGCCACATTGTGTTTCTCCTAAACACTTCTCTAAGATTGTCCTCCAAACTCATATTGGTTGATTTGACGTGTGAGATACGAGGTCCTTTAGCTGTAGGGTTTTCTACCTGCAGCTGAAAATTTCTTCAAAAATGTATCTAACTACAATCATCAACTTAATTGAAAGGTTATTCACAGATGTATGTGCTGTTACTTAGAAGACTAAAAATCCCTTTACTTCTACCTAAACTGATGAGTTGCTCTTCCACCTGAAGCCTAAACAGAAAGCTGCCAGGAGAAATATTATGATTTTACTGATAATTATCACAACATGGCATGGGTTCACTCATAGCAAAATTACTGATTATTCAACTGCCAGACTCAGGTAGACTTAGCTTGCAGGACCTTGGACAAAGCTGGGCTGTCTGTTCTACAGTGTTCATATCAGACCAAAAGACTGAATAAATATCAATCTACCTTATAAATGACTTCATTAAATCAGTTTTAAAATATTGTTAGCATTTATTTTTTCACATAATCAAGCCCATAAAGAATGATACAAAAATACTGCAATATATATGCTTATGTATGTACCGCCGTGTACAGATGACCAGGTCAGGGTGGACGGTCCTCTTTGCTCGGTCCAAACTGTTCACAAATGCCTGCTTCTCAGCTGTGCTCATCTGCATGATATTCCTCCTTACTGGAGCAAGGTTAATGGGGTGGAGGAACCAAAAAAGGGCAGGAAGAGAGAGGACAATGGGTTGGAACAAAGGAACAAGAACAAAAGTTATAAAAAATGTACATAGACATTGCCTTTCCATAACAATAAATGCTGCCCTCATTCCCTCGACTGATGTACTTTCCTACGTCTTTGAGGCCCACTGAGATCTGAAGGGGTGTGCAGTCAGAGATAGAAGTTGAATTTTTGTTTGCTAATACAGACAGTTTAGACAGTGTCCATTCTCTTACCCACAGAGATCGTCTGATCACAGTTTGGTCCAGTTAGCCCGTGGCGACATTGCCCACAGTTGTAGCCACTAAAATTCCCATTACACTGGCAAGTGCGGTTGAAAAATCTCAGAGGCCACCTCTCTCTGTCATCACGTCCAGCATAAGGGTACTGGGGTCCGTGGCGCCGGTTGTCTGCTGCAATGGCCACACACTGCCCTCTTCCTGTGGTGGAGCCACACTCGTCCCCTGCCGCCCCTGTTGGGGACGGGCAGCACTGGCCGCTCTGCAGCCCCGCAGGGGTGACACACTCCCGGGGGAACTGGGCCAGCGTTAGGGTGGCACCCAGGGTCACCACCAGGAGACCCACTCTCCACATGCTACCAAAATCCAGAGAGAAGGGAGGTGTATTTTAGATGGGAAAATAAGGTAAGAATAAAGTAGGTTAGGAGTTTTAAAAGAACAATGAGAGTAGACCCATTTTACAAGTTGAGAAAATTGTTTTACATCTACCCATCTTTTTCCAAACCACTCATCGTGTTCTTGGTTGGAAGGTACTGAAGCCGTAATATACGAAACAAAACATGTAATACACTGCAGACATACACTTCAATTGAGCTCAAGAACAACTGGGTTTGTGTTTTCTTGTTAAAGTCAGTTGTCTTAACATTATTCCAAAACTTCACTTCTTACACGCCCCTGCAGGCAGTGCGAGTCATTATTCATAATTCACAAAGCCATTAGCTTTCAACTTTTACAAGTTCAGAACTGCTTTCAACAAAAGACGGCAAGGCCCTATTTGCTTCTTAAGTTCCTAATAAAATAAATGTTTTTCACCTATTATTGAATGCAATCATAATACTCAGCCAGTACAACAAACATTGGCTGTTATGTCATCATTATCTGTTGTATATCCAGATCTGAAATAAAACTTGGTTTTCATTCTTAGATTTTGCCAATAGCCACTTATACCAATTGTTCATTAATCTCATATCACTTTCAGTTTGTAAACAGTTTTAAAATGTATTGCATTCTACAGTTCATTATGTAAAAAAGCATCAGTATAATGTGTTTCCCCTACCTCTGACTGTGCATGCTGCTCCTCTCTTTCTGCAGAAGTGTAGCCCCCCAAGAGTCGGCTCATTTTCCTCGTCTGGCTTAAATAGCTATTGAGCGCATGACCAGACCTCTCTGCACACACACACACACACACACACACACACACACACACACACACGCACTGGAGGGCAGTGTTTTAAACAACATGTCATTTTATTCTGTGTGATCATAACCCATATGACGCCATTCAATTACACAACAAATGACTCTGATATACACTACCGGTCAAAAGTTTGGGGTCACTCACAAATTTCCATTGGACTCCATTCTAGACAGAATCCCAGCTGAGATCAGTTGCCTTGTTTTTTTTAACCAGGGCAGCAGTTTCCAGATTACATTATGTGCTTACATAATTGCAAAAGGGTTGTTTAATGTTTTCTTCGTTAATTTTTTAAAATAATATCAGATTAGTAAACAAAATGTGCCTTTGGAACATTGGATGAATGGTTGCTGATAATGGGAAATGTAGATATTGCATTAAAGATCGTTCACCCACCCAGATCAGCTGGTATCCTGTCTATAATGGAGTGGAATGGTGACCCCAAACTTTTGACCGGTAGTGTAGATTCAGTAACATGGGGATGTTTTTTTTTTTTTCAATTCAGTCATTTGATTCATCTTATTATTTGATTTTTGTCTTCAAATAATCAAAAATGTCAAATTGTGCCCGGCAGGGTAAGAAACATCCATACTTGGAGGCAAGAACGAAAGCAAAAATTCAACATTGTCATTTTAATTTGGTACTGCTCAAAGCACAAATGATGATACACAGGTCAGAAGTTATTTAGAATAAAATACAATAAATCAAATATAGTTTTAAACGTAATGTCAATGTTATCTCAAATGTTTTTTTGTTTCTTGTTTGCGAGTGTGGGGCTCCATGATACTGAAAAATTATTTTTTGTAAATTGTTGATAACACGTGAAAATGGTTCATACCAACTGCCTTTTTCACATTGATTCTAGCTATTCTGTACAGCATGACTAATTTGGTCAGTATGAAAAACATTTCTTAACAATTTCTTCGTAGCTTAAAAAGCTTACATATATCAAATTGGATTTATAACATGTTTATACAAGGCCATGTTGAGTAAACTGCCAACATATTTATGTAATTTCCTTAAGCAGAATTCCAGCAGTTTTCATCTCCGTTCCACCAGGTGGCTCTCTTACCAGGTTCCAAGGGTTTTTTACAGAGCTGGGGAAAAAAGCGTTCTCTTACTTCGCTCCATGATCTTGGAATAAATTGCAAAACTTGCTACATAGCCAGGTCCCTCCCTCGGAAAAGAGATTTCAATCTCAAGAGACGTCCTGGTTATATGAAGGTTAAATAAAAATGTTCATCCCATTTACACACACAAATACATGCACAAAGTATTTTAAGACATGCTCTTCCTGTTCACTTATTCCAACAGTGTGCTCACCTGTTAATGCACACTCCTATTTCAACATGTTCACACATCCCAAATGTCTGACAGTGTCTTTTTCTTTCAATTTACACTCACACAAACATACATGTGGTCACAAACACCAAATACGACATTATGACATATACAGTAGTTATTATAGTCAGAATTCCAGGCAGTCTGTGTCAGGTTGGTTAGACTTTAAAAATTTTGATTAATTCATTGGGTGTCTGGGTAGATTAAGAATAGGGATGGAGAGTGGCTTTTTGGATTTTGTGAAGATATAGTAGAAACAGACAAAACACTTGGACCCCCTAGAGAATGGAAGTCCTGAGGTCTTGTGAGGAGTCTGGTCCTGGTCCAGTGTTGACTGACTCCTCTGCGGAGCTGGGTGGGAGGTCGGACATGGCTATTGCAAGCTCATCTTCATGCTGCTCTTTGTTTTGGGCCAGGGTTGAAGCCACATCAAATGGGTCATGTGCTGCTATCCTGGTAGAGAGGACAGAAGGGTAGTTGGCATGCATTTAACAGTTGAATAAATTACAGAGAGAGAAAAGCCAAGGCTGCTTGACAGAAGGAAAAAATCACTAACAGAGTGCACGCAATAGAAGCTATTTGATACAAATTAGAGAGATAAAATTATGCTTTTCTTTAAATGGCGGGTGGTGATGGCGCAGTGGACATGACACATGCCTTTGGTGTGGGAGATCTGGATTTGATTCCCACTGCGATACATCAACCGATGTGTCCCTAAGCAAGACACTTAATCTCTAGTTGCCCCAAAGGCGTGCGGCCTCTGACGTATATATCAATTGTAAGTTGCTTTGGATAGAAGCATCAGCTAAATGACAACATGTAACATGAGAACAAAGGCCACCTTTGATACACTTAGAGTACAAGTAAAATACACCTTAACTTAGTGTTTTCATAATCAAACTGCTGTCAAATATGGTGCCGCGAGCAAATGCTGTTATTTACACCACAAGGCCTGTTTGTTTAACCAGATGGAGAAGCATTCAAACTATGGAGGAAATGAAGGCGATTAGCTGGGAGGTAATGACACACCCAGATATAAAACGATCTCTTGACATTACTGACTAAATGCAGGTGACAGTGTCCTGGATCAAACAATTTGTTTTAAAATGCTCTAGTTGATTTACGCTCAAGAGTGTCCAAACCACCATCTTAAAGGAGAATTCCGGTCAAATCCAACATGTAGCTCTGTTGTTTGTAAATTTGGAGTGCTGTCAGTAGAGAGAAAAAGGAAAACAATTGGTGCTGCCTACACTGTTATCCTCTTGCTAGTGTTGGCACTCAACAGGCTTAAACAGGGCAAGTTTTAAATGTGTTTTTAGTCTCTAAGCCTGTTCAAAATGTCATTAACAGTGCATACCCATGTGCAGTGATTCCTTCTGAGTGAACACAGTGCATCTGACTGCTGTCAGATGCACTAAATTTCTATTTTGTCAGGCAAATAGAAATTTATGAAAGTTGTGCTAATTCAGCTCTGTTTAGTTCCGGTGTTGATATAGTGCTAATGGACCCCCTACAAACTACAACACTGAAAAGAGATATAAATAAATTTTCAAAAATAAGTATTTGCTTATTTTTTTAAAGTAAGTGCTGTCGTACAACCAGCAGGAGGCAAGTTACAATTGAGGTAAGTTTAGAGACACTACCTATTTTAATCATTAAATTGATAGCCTACATATTTTTGTTTTATCTCTTTTCTGTGTTGTAGTTTGTAGACGGTCCCTAAGCTCTCTATCTGCTTTCTCAACACTGGAACTAAACAGCTGAATTAGCACAACTTTTTATGCATTTCTTTTACAACTACAGCAGTAAGATTCACTGTGTTCACTAGGTCATTTTGAAGTTGTTGTCTCCTGCTACGATTACCTGTGTCAATGCATATGCATGTGGGGAAGAGGGAGAGAGACCAGTGTGGCTAATTTGGTATTCTACGTAAATGGTCAGCAACGGACAAAAAAAGAAAAAACATACAGTAGCTTCTATTCCTGGGTCAGGGTTGCAGGGCATCAAATTTAGAAACAGGAGATTCAGACATTTTAATTCAAATAGCTTGTGAAGCTCACATTTCTTTATTTTCAATTAAATTTCCTATTAAATGCCCAATAATTTCCATTTCAAATCTTCACTGCCATCACCCAGACTCTGTATTTCTGCTTTCTAAGTCGCTACATGCAAGGTGCAAACCCACCAATTTCCCCTTGCAAATACTGTATACAAAGTTCAATGTAATTCTTAGTAGCCTACTGTGTTTAAAATACAGTCTGAATGAATATTTGGTTCTATTACAACTATTTAATGCTACACCAAGCCTCGTTACTCTAAATGGATATATATATATATATATATATATATATATATATATATATATATATATATATATATATATATATATAGGTACATTAGGTTCCGAAATGTACATGACTGGCTCCCACAGTTCAACATTCACTATACATTTTTGCACAAGGAGCAGCACTTTGTGCCTTATTGTCAAGATTATACTGTTTTATGACTCTTAGATAGTTTTCCAAATTGTATTCAAAAAGTGACTTTTGCTGTTTTTTGGCAGTGTTTTTAGTGATTCCCTCTTTAACGACAAGTGGATTGGCACAGCTGCTATAAAATCTCTTAACAAGGAGATATTTCAACATGATTCTGTTGACTGTTTAATAATTCAGTGCGTTGTTATCATCTGTGCTATTGTCAAATTTCTCTTTGTGTCTTGCACACTTTTCACTAGCACATCAACACTCATTGAAATCATTGGACCACATGCAAACAGCGTTATTTTTGCACATGAGTTTTGTTCCCCTACACAGTTTCTCAATATCAGTCTTCTTTTTTCTCTTTTTATACACACGGTCACTCCTCACATACACAAACCTTTGTCTTATTAGTCTGATTAAAACCAATAGTGGTATTACCCAGTAATGATTTGCATTCATGGGACTCACACTCTCATGTGACCTAGTGAGCGCTTACAAAGCAGCCAAGAGGGGATCAGCTGAGAAGCACACAACTGGCGATTCGTCTGAACCACAAGGTTTCAGGTCAGTGCACATGATTTTGTTGGCTGACAATGGGCAAGCCTGACATCCGGCTAGTGTTAGTGACAAGTTGACAGCTGATACTGTAGAAGTCAGTTTGGTGGCATAGCACAAAATCAAAGGCTGGGAAGGAGTCAAGCAGAGAGTTTCTCTCTGAGCTCAGTGACATCATGTAAACCTTGAGATGAAACACTGAAATTGGTTAAAGACAAGACAAAAGACCTGCCTGCATGCTGTACTTACAGCTCCCAATAAATCTAG
Source organism: Etheostoma cragini (assembly GCF_013103735.1). NCBI lineage: Eukaryota > Metazoa > Chordata > Actinopteri > Perciformes > Percidae > Etheostoma > Etheostoma cragini. The sequence goes on from NC_048408.1 coordinate 16,978,908, forward strand.
CACAGCGAGGTTTAGAGATCCTCATGTTCAATCTGTTATAAAGACTGGTGAAGGCTAATAATAGGCTGACTTTGTCTTTGCCTTATTACATTTACTGGGAGCTGTTAGTATGCATATGTTTGGTCTGATTTGTACCGTAAGTTTCAGTTTTCAAATTCAGCACATATAAAAAGAAAAAGAATGGAAGTGCTTCCATACACTGCACAAGATGTCACTAAATAAGAGATGATGCTGTAAGAAGTTTGATAGATGTTTACATGTGAACATACTGTTGAGCGTCCCCATTGCTTGCAGGAAGTGTGTCGTCACTGCAGTCACCTCCTGTAGCTGCCTCTGGTTCAACACACCCTTCCTCACATGCTCGCTGTAGAGCCGGGACACTGCGAACACCCATAAACACAAAGAAACACGCAAAATGTCAGTTATTACTGTTGCCTGTCTACAAATTAACTACATGGTGCATTGGGCCATGTGGGGGGAAAAAAACTAGTATTACCGATAAAAGGCCAGTCTCTTCTTGAGAGAGAAATACTGAACCAATAATGGGCACAGTGTCCTCATGTCATCATCTATCAGTGTGGAAATGTTAGCTGCAGCTTGGGTGACATCAGAAGCAATCATGTACCAGCACTGCTGTAATTCCCATCTGTGATTGTAGTGCTGCTGGTACTACAGCAAGCAATCAGATGGCTTATTTCTGTTATTAGAGAAGAAGCATTGGGATACGCCTGGTGCTAGTGTGAATATAGAATAAGTATTATTTTGATTATCATTCATAAAAAGTAAAAAGAGCGAAAAATCAGTTTAACAATGACTAAGCAGGAACAAAAACAATTCTAGAGTAAGATTAGGGTTGTATTGAAAATCTACTTTTGCACAATGTAAAATGTAGCTCACCCTCCCCAAAGCATATCAATAAATGGCAGGAAACAGGAAAGAAAACTGGCAATTTACAATTTGGATTGTACTTTCCGTTCAACAGAAAATAATGGGCGATATGATAACTTTTGAATGTGTGTTCCTGGAGATTAAGTACACAGAAACCAGTGCTTACCTACCTGTTTTTGTTGCAAGATGGATGTTTGAGGACATAGATAATGATGATAACGGTCTCCAACACCAAGAAGGCTGCAGCAGAAATAGCCCCAATCTTCCATGCCTCCAGGCCCAGCTCACTTGTGTCTAAACAGATAGATTAAGGCAGAGAGGTAGGGTATAAGAGGCAGGAACATGACGTCTGATCCACTATGCTCTGGTACAACAAAATCAACTGTCCCTCAACTGCACATAAAGGAAGCTGTACACTGACATTCTGTCTATTTAACACTATCACATTACAGTTTTCCAGAAAAAAAAAACACCTTTTATTCTATTGCCATGTGATTTTACACCATCTACCTTCCAGCTGTTTTAAATTACGTCAGCTCAAAGGGGCATGTGTGTGATGCATCAGAGCATAAAAAGAGTATAAAAAATAATTCTCATCCATTTCAGTGAGGCAGAAAATAGCATATTATAGTGTGATGGGATGGTCCCAACTTTCTGTTCTTCTTCCACCACTCCACTGTTTATTTAAATGGAACAACATCAACTTGGCCATCTGTAGATTTTGCTGGCAGTATCACAATGATGATCTGTTTTCCTCTCCTTTATTCTACCCAAATTTTAAGCTGGAGAAAATCTGCTGTAATATATAACCCAACCCATTTATAGCCTTTCAGTTCAGAAGTTCTGTTGTTTTTATGTTAAACTTCCATTCCACTTCGCAATTGAGAAGTTAAACCAAAAACCTGTGCAGTACATAAGGGCTACAAAAGGCAACTGTATTTTCCTTTTATGTTTTTATATATTTTAACATTCCATTTTACCTGTGTTTCCGGCTGTATCTTCCACCAGCTCATTGGCCTCCCCTGGTTCCTCCCCTTCTGCCTGAGGGGGTTCAGCTGGAAAATCCTTAACAAAATTATCCAGTGTAGGTTGGGCCACAACAGGGTCGTGTGGTAAAAGGTCATCAGTAGTGTTAATGATCTCATTGCCATTGTTGGATTTCTCATCACCAAGGGTAGCTTCTTTTGTCTCCCCCCCACCTAAGGATGGCCTGGGGGTGGGAGCCTGGTTCTCAGGGCTCTTCTCTATGGAGGCTTCATCGCTGTCCAGTGGCTTTGGGGCAGAGATCACCAGCACTTCTAGAAGAGGGGTTTGGTATGTGACACACACATGAAAATCAAGCAAAGAGGTCAAGGTTTAGGCTTTGTCGAGTGTACCTAAGGAATGTAGAATAATGCAAAGATATGCTGCAGATGAGATTGGAAGTTGGTTCATGAGTTGTATGCATGCGTAAGCTTACTTACACTATAACAGTGTCTTTACAGTGCACAATGTGTATTTAATGTATCAGTCTTTGCATGTGTCACAATAATCCTTTGGTCTTTAAGAGATGTTTTGACTGATAAAGGATTAATGTCCATGTCAGATATTCTAATAAAAATTTTCTTCAGTGCTTTCTACCAAAAGCTTGCTAAAAACATTTTAATCCATTGCTCATTTCCTAAGCAGAGTAGCTAATGTTGAAGGTTTTTCAGGACACGTAAAGTGCATTAAAGGGGCTTATAATCTTAATGTAAGACCTTTTGTCTCTTAAAGTAGGTTAAGATGTAAACAATGCAAGCTAAACCAAAGCTGCTGAGCCTAATGCAACTGAATCTTTAAAGACAAATACCATTGCAGTTTTAGTTTTTTGTTACCCAAATTACGAACAGATTTTACACATGCAACATTTCAGATAGTTATTAGAAAAGCATGTACTGAAAGTTAAGTGAATGATGCATCTTAAACATGGAGCTTATTAATAAAATGAGAATAAAAGTAGAAGATTTGGATTTGTTGAGAATATTGAGGTTTTAGACTTTAGCAGGTTCATGCTGCTAGTCTCGGACCACCACAATGAAACCCCAATTTCTTTTTGCCATCTTTCCATTCCATTGCACAAAGAATAAACTTCACATATTTCACCTTGATCCTCTTTTTCACTGTCAAGTGAGGTCTCCGAAGCAATCTGCTCCTCTTCTCCTGCTTGATGGTCACTGACCTCATTCACTAATGCCCCCGATTCCTCCTTGATTACACTCCCTCTATTTATTTCACCTCCTTCAGCTTCCCCAACTTTTGCACCTTCTGCTTTGACCTCTTCAACATCTCCTCCCTCCACCACTAAATGGCCATGTTCATTGTCTACCTCTAGTCCTTCAGCATCCTTCACTATGTTTACCTTCTCCTCGTCCTCCACCTCTACTGCCACAGTTTGTGTTGTCTCTCTCTCATAATTATCAAAATGTGGTACTATCACCTCACCTTTAACATCATCTACCTGAGTCTCTTCCTTTCCCCATGCATCCCCTAACTGCTCCACATCAGCCACCGCCAGGCTAGGGTCAGAGTCTACAATGGTCTCCTCCTCAGGCTCTCCACCTATTCCCACATCCACAACAGCTGAGACTTCCTCTACCGCCTTTGTTTCTGATTCAGATGCTTCTTTTTCTTTCCATAACACAACCTGCCCATTACTGTCCTCCACACCTGTCTCCTCCACTGCTAAATACCCTCTTGTTTCTTCTAAAGCAGCTACAGCTTCCTCTACAAACTCCTGACTTACTTTGGTGTCTGGTAACTCACCAATAACCTCCACTCCCTCTGCCTCTCTGCCTCCAGTTTTTACATCTGCTGTAGTGTCCTGCACAAATCCAGCTACAGTCTCCTCCATCCCCTTGGCAGCTCCTTTGCCCTCCTCAACTTCATCTTCAAATGCATCCACCTTTGCTATCTCCTGCTCCTCTCCAGCCCCAGTATCTCCTCCCTCACCAACCATATCTTCAGCTTCCACCTCCTCCTCCACTGTCTGCTCCGACACCTCCGCCTCTGTGTCACTTTCCATCTCTCCTTTTTTAGCCCCTAGTGCATCCTCCTCAAACGCATCATGCACTGCAGCCTCATCTACTTTTGCTTCACCTCCTCCTTCCACCTGCCCCATAGCTGCCTCCACCACCCTCTCCAGCAGCTCCTTCAGCACTTCCTCGGCCCCTCGACCCTCCACCTGCTCTGAGGCCTCCTGCACAGCCTGCTGCACCTCCTTCAGGCTAGGAGGGGCCACCACAGGTACCACCTCTGCATGGGGAAGCTCTGGTTCCTGGGGTAAGGCCGGGCCATCTTGCAAGGTGACCACTGTGGATTGGATAGAGGTAGAGAGATCTAAGGAGATAGTATAAAACACTTTTGGTGTAGCTACTGTAAAAAACAGATAATCTTGGAACATTTGAGCAGTGTTATGTTGATACTGATGATGAAGAAGTGTTGACCACTCCAGGAACAGTTCCAAGGATTATGGTTATTGAGTTTTATAATGCAATATGTGTCAACATAATCGCTGCCAATCACTTCATAAGAAATATAGCAACGTTATGTATCCTTACCATTGGTTGATTGTGTCATTATTCATTGATGCAAAATTCTAAAGACAAGATTAGTTACAGTTACATGCACATCACAGGTAGGTGCAAGATTATTTGAAATAGTTAAGTAATTTTGTGGTTTAGAGTCAGTGTGCAGGTGTTGTTCTTTTCATGGAAATACAAAGATATAATCACATAGATGATCAAAACTATTTGCATAATGCCACCCTACCTTCAGACCTGCAGTGTTGCATCAACAAAACCACTAGGAATCCTTTCAAAAAGCAGTACTCCATGTTGTCAGAGAAAACATAGACAAATATACTCCAAAACAGTCCCCAGTCTCTCTCAGGAAAACACTCTTTACTTCCTTTTGTTTCTTCAAACTTGCTCAAATGTCAAGTATGAGTGTGTACACCACCACAAGACATACACAGAATGTGTAGAGTCTGGATGGTTGGACAGTAAATTGGGCCCAGGCAGGGAGGGTCAGCAGGTGACACTGAAAGGAGGGAGGGTGAAAAAACGAACATCGCCATGTTAAAAATTGCCACCCCGAGGTGTCTTCGAACCACCAGGTGTTTCTATGGGAGTTGGGGCGGGGGTAAAGTAGCACTTCAGTGTTAAATGCTTTCAAGACCCTTACAAGGGCTGTGGTGTAGCTAAGGCGGCATGTCACACACAGAGTGAACTCTGGAGGAGCAATTATAGGTGGGCTGTGAGTTTGGGGCGTGAGTGATGCTACCATTAGAGCTTGATATAGAGCTACAGAGAGTAAATGCACAAAAATACTCTAAGCAAAAGTATATAATAATATCACAATGCCCACAGCAATAACATTTGTGTTCTTTTGAGATGGCATTTCACTTAGAAGATGTGAAATGGATGTGCATGTGTGTTACAGGTTATTTTTATTAATCACTTTATATGGCCTTTCTTTCTACTACTATGCTATACACCATATATTTCTATGTCACCAGTCTTGTGCTCATAGCAAGGATTAGAATTGTACGGTGGTGCCTAATGGTTTGGAACAGTTAGGTTATCTGACAAAGACATCCATGTCTACCATGTTATGTAATGCAAATAATATTTATAGTATATGGATGTCTAGCATGTGCCTGTCCAGTCTCACGATGGCATGGTTGGTGTAGGAATCCACGGACATTGGAAGTAGTCGTCACATAAATTGGTATCTACATGTAAATGTACAGCGTCAGCCGCGGTTTATTGCTAGAGGAAATAAAAAATCCCCAGTTTATGTGACACATCACAAGAGTACACAAACAACATGTGCACTGAAACTTTCTCTGTGGATGCAGCCAAATATGAGATTGAGCATCTGTGTTTTGCAATAACAAATTTGTCCATTTGGATAATATGATGAAATGTATGAGTTAGAGTTCAGGAATGATCTACTTTCACAACTATTGGATGGATTGCCTTAATAAAATTGATGAATAAATAATCACAGAAAAGGAATTCTAATGATTTTCATGACTTTTTCCACTATTGCCATCTTGAGATTGCTGTGCCTCACAGAGCAGCTAGCATGCCTGTTCAGTCCTTTTCAGTGTCGTGTGACTAAACTGTTACATATTAGGACAATAACATTGTGTCAGGTTAGTTTAAAAATGGAGCGTTATTTCTGAGAGAAAGATAAATTACTGTTTCTATAAAGGGTCAAAAATGTGTAGTAAATTTGCATGGTCATACAAACCCAGCAAGTTAGTAAGATATTGAGTGATAATGTGACAAGCTTTGCACCAATTAATATTTTTTACAATTCATCTTGAGCTGCTTGAGTCAATTACGATAATTTATTGCAATACTTAATGCACTGTACCATTCATTGTGGCAACATGAATAGGGCCATTTATGCCTTCATAACATAAATAGTTCTATTCATTTTGGGCTGGGTCAGTGGGATACAAAGATTTTTGGCTTAAAAGTTTAAAATGAGTGAATGTGTCCAAGGAAATAATTATTTCAAGAAAGCCAAGGTGAAATTCACGTCTTTTACCTACAGTAAAAGATTTCAATTCTTTCCAGGCATCTGTCGAATGTCTGCCCTCTATTTCCCCCCTCCCCTTTTGAGAAAAACAATTTCCCTTTTGAAGGTCAGTCATTGATTCTTTGTGATCTGCCCAATAAAAGTTAAGCCAGTGAAGCTTTAATGTATAACTTCCTTTTCAATGCAATCTGAGGAAGCTTGTCCCGACCAAAGCCTCCATAGACTCTCATACCAAAAAGACCAGCGTGACAAAACTATAAACCTGGGTCATGGAGGCAATCAGTTTCCTAGTCCCACCAACTTATTCTGTCCCTGGCCCGTCAGCAGGAACACTGATAGTCTGCTTAGAGAACTATAAGAGAGACTTTTTTGCTGTCAGTGTTAGTACAAGAACATTTCGGTGTTATTCTCTGCGGTTTGTGTCGCTTTTGAAGCCATGGGGGGTGTTGCACAGTGATCTCTACTTCAATTCGATTTATTTGACAATTCTGTGCGAAATCTGCACTTCTGACAAAAGTCTCTCTTGTCTGTCTTAAAAAAAACAATAGATAGAAACTGAGTCTTGAGGGCTTCTGAAGAGCAACAAAACATATCTGAATTGTTTTCTTATCTGTTTACTTTGTAACTTTTTTTAATCTCTCTAACTTTATAGTTTCTGATCTCTGTTTTTCCTCTTTCTTTCTCTTGCTTTTTCTCATTCGTGACTGCAGGAGATTAGGTCTGAAAGGTTAATACAGTCACATGAGCTTCACATTGTGCTTTGTGCTACCAGGCAGTAGCACTTCATTCTTGCCATGTGACTAGGCTGGAGAGGGGGATTATTACACTGATGCATACTGTATATTGTCTACATACATACAGGCTGCCATTTCAACGTCTTAACCACTATAGATAGATAGATAGATAGATGTTTATTGATCCAAGAAAAATGGGAAATTCCTGTGTCACAGCAGCAAAATCAGTCACAAAGCACAAAATATAAATATAAATGAAATACTAGGAAAAATATACATACATACAATATACATGAAATAATAATACAAATAAAGTAAAAAGACAAATATATGTGAATATGTACAGGATGGGGGAACAAAAATGTGCGACAGCTTAAATAATATGCTAAAATGTAAAAATGTATGCTATACACTATATCTCAATATATACTATACACTATATATATACTATACACTATACACTATATCTCAACACGAACACGAACACGCACACACACACACACACACACACACACACACACACACAAGATCAGTTATTACTACACACTACAGACATCTGTCTGTGGTCTAATTGCATGTTAGCTTGTCATTTTATTCCATAAAACAAAAACTCTCATTTGGACAAAAGAAAAAGTAAGTTTATGTATTTTATTAGGATACATCAGAACAAACTTACAACTAACAGTAAAAATGAAATCATACATGTCTCTTTAGAAACCATCAGTGAATGCAACTCTCTACATGGGTTTCCCCAAAACACCTACAGTGCAAGTGGTGGGGTGACATGTCATTTGACAATCATCATTGTGACAGTAAAAGTAGGTCGTTGGAGTGTAGCTTCTGGAACTGGTTTATGTTTAGGGCTGGGAGGAGCAGCACCGTGTGCAGTGCTGTGAGGCCATAAGAGTTGCTGTCTGTATTTCACATGTCAATGTTGGAATTTCAGATGTGCTCTCCATGAAAAGAGGGCGGTGGAGGTAGGTAACCAACACTAACCTCTACCCGAGCCTGGTCCACTGTCCAAAATCACCAACAATAACTACTGGACAATATGACACACCTAATCACTTTGATTACTTTTATTTATATGGCCTAGTTTACACACAGTATGAGGTGACGCTCCATTGCTGATTTGGAAAAAAAGGTTTCTTTCATCCTGTCATCATGAAACTTGGTATAAGGACTAAGAGGACACAACATTATATAATGTAAAAGACAACATTGCCTTCAAAATTTGCAAATGTATATGTCCTCTTTTGTAATGTTGCAATCTGATGCATAACTAACGCTTTTGTCATCTACAGGAAGATCTGTCATTTTGTCCATGATGAAAAAAATGTAAAAGTCTCAAAGATATTTCCTATTCATGTTAGACAGCAGTGAATGTTAGTGTCAAGGTAATTTTAAAGCATTTAAATCCATACCCAGAAAATACCATTTAGTTGCAGTTCAGACCTGCAGTTCCAGTCTTAGCTGTGCCACTTTTAGGCAAGAAAACTAACAACAGCAGCAAATCGTACAGATGTAGACATGCATATATGTGCCATACAAGGGAAGTTAATACCTTTTGACACAAGCCACTTACAAGTAATGATTAAGAGTTTCACAGGGGTGACAGTCAGGGTGTGATTTGTGAAAAAACAGAGCAGGATGTTTTTTGATCATGCACAACTGAGCAAAACATCCAATAATTAAATCCCCCTCCCCCCTCCCACCTTGGGTAGGCATGCCAATAAATGTGTTTATGAACGCTAACCCAATATTCAATGGAAAACAATTTCAAGGGGAAGTAGCACAACGTGGTGTCAACATAAAATACAATGCTTTCAAGCCAGGGAGCGGAGTTCACATTCCAGCAAAAACAAAATGCTCCCTGAAATAGTTTTCAGGCCACAACAACGGGACAACTATGATTGGGAAAAGAAAGGAACCATCACACACAGGACACACCAAAAACAACGGGACGATTGTGGTTAGGAAGAGAGTGACGCTGAAAAGAACTGCAACTCACGGGATGTGAACCCCAGTCTCCGGGGTAAAAGTCTTGCATTGCTTGACTCATCCACCACCCAACCAATGTCTATGTTTCAGACATGTTTCTACTTTCAACACTACTTGCTTCTATGATCACAAAATAAGCTTCCCAATGAAGTACATTACTCCAAAAGTTGTGATCAACACACTCGTGACCTGTACACGAATAAGATTATATAGCGTTACCATTTCATGAACTGCCATGAGACTGAAAATGCACAAGAATTAAATAAAGTTAAGGATTGCGTCATTAGGACTTGGTTAGCATTATTGTACCTCTCCTTACTTAATCACTGATTCAATGCACCACTCGGTCAGCAAGCTAGGTGACTGACATCAAACACACCCACAATGTTGCATCACTAACAGGTGCATTCTGGGTTTGGCAAAATGGCAAATACTTAAATGCACATGGTGGATCCTCCAGCGGTGACTCGAGCATGAGACCGAGTGGACTGGTTATATTATGCTTTAAGATGTAAGAGCAGAGAACTGGAACCTAGAGCAGAATGAGAAGGACTTTGACCTGCTTGCAGACTGATGTTTAGACAGGTGAGTACAACAACATTCTTACACCGCTCACTCTCCAATGTCAACAACCCCTGCATTGCCTAGCAACGTAGCATTGTGTGTTAAACTGTGCAGCTCTCTTTCTGCTTTAATATGTGTTTGTGGCTGCAGCCACAGTGGATTTTATATTGTTTGTATTGCTCCATGTTATCTGCCTCTGTGATGTTTTATTCTGCTGTTAATTCTAAAAGAAATGTTGGGTTTTTTATTGTGTAATGTTTAATGTATTGTATGCTCACTGCCTTCTGTCAAAATGGAATTTATTATTGGTTTGGACATAAACGGTCATGTTGGTTAATTTTGCCCAATAGTTCGTACATTGACATTTAATGACATTTATTTTGTAGCCTATGTCAACTGACCTACTTTTTACTTGTATCTAATAGGCTACATTTTTACAAGTACTTTTATTGAGTAAAATTTAGTTAAAGTAACAGTACTGTAGGTAGAGGACTTTCTAGGACTCTGTCCATCCCTGCTGGTAACATAGACGTATACAGAGCCCATTTAATGAGTGAAGGAGCCGGGTCTAAGGGGAGCAGAGATTTCATTAATGGAACACAGTTTCGCTAATGATTAAGAACAGTAAGAATGACATAAGCTTATTGCTAGTAGGTTGGAGGAATTAGCAATGTGTGTACTCATACCTATGTCTCACTTGATCTTCAACTGTTCACAGGGGGCAATGGTGACAACTCACAGTGGATTCTGGTTAAGATTTCCCTCTTTAGTTTACATTAGAAGTACGAATGACACAAAGGCCTTTTTTCCAGAATAATTAAACAGCATTGAAAATGTAAGTGGGTATTCCCCAGAGGACTAGCTTGTTAAGCCACTTGTGGAACTTACTGAGGGTGAGAGACCCTTGAGGTTAAGGTCATTTATAGGCCAGCAGGGGGGGCTATTACCTTTAAATGGGTATTAATAATGACGTCCACAATCTTGAGATTTTGACTTCTTACACAACGTTTGAAAATAAAAAAGGTGTTGTAGTCCTAAGAGAACTGTGGTTATGATTGATAAAGCAAAGAGATGTTTGATATGATATTCATATTCACAATTCAGGAAGACGTTCCATTTCTTCTCATCTCACCCTCTACTCTCTTTTCTCTGTCTTCCCTCTTCTTCTCTCTTTCTCCCCCTCTTATCCTCTCTGTGCTCTCTGTCTCTCTGTCTGTAGTTTCAGGAATTTTTCAAAAGGATGTTTCCCAAATATCTAGGACATCTTTTTGGGTCACCATTAAAATGATCCTCCAAACTTATCAAACATGCAGAGAAGTTACCTTTTTTTGCATATATGGAGATCTGAGCCTTCCTGCCGACACAAACAACAACAACATCAACCAGTACCAACAACAGAAATAATGTATGCTCTCATTATTATTCCTATTTAGAGTTCTAATTTATTCGGCCTTAGTGAGGAACAGCAGTTTCAAAGGAAAAACCATGAAGAGTGTCTTGTTGATAAGGCACGAAAGTTAACTCGAAATGTTCAGTCTTTCCCTCGGTTTTTCTCCTCTCATGTACTCTCACAAATGAAAACAGATACTCTACATGCACACATCACTCAGCATCCTCTCTTCAAGCAGTGACAATTTACAATTAATTACAGAGAATCCCTATTTCCTTGCTTGTTTACGCCTTTGCATGAGTTCTATGATCTGTAACTTAAAGCAGAGCAGTGGAGACAGAAGCCCCAAACCTCCCCCGTCCGCTCCATATGCTTGGAACAGCCTTTATTACTGAACATGATTGACAGTTGCATATGAACTACAAATAAAACATCCCAGTCACTCCCCCTCAAAAACGAACATCCAAAACCAGAATAGCGCTCCAAGAGTGGTTAGGTCATTTTAAGATGTTGTTGTCTAGATAACATGATAATAACATGTTAATATTTGTCAGATGATGATCTGTAACCGTGCCTCACTGTTATATTTTAGTTCTAGATCAACATAAGCATGTATTCTTTACTGTGAGCACTTTTAATGTGAGATAGCTGGAGAGGGAGCTAGCGAGGGAGCACATTTGTCCAATTGCTTTCAACCACTACTTTCATAGGCTCACACTGTCTGCCAACATACAACTGTTTCTTTCTTTTTCAGTAAAGTAAAAGAAAATACAAAACAATACCTCCCTGCACATTTCTGCGCTCCTTGTAAAATGGAACACTTATATAAGGCACCATTGTGGATTACATAAATGTCTCAAAGTTATCAATATTTCATCCTCTGTGCGTTTGAAGTGTTTGGTAATTGGATATTTATGTTGTGGGCTTCCTCTCTCAAAACCCCCATTGCACTTTGGTACTTGTGTGTGTGTGTGTGTGTGTGTGTGTGTGTGTGTGTGTATTGATAGTATATATATAGTTTGTATATATGTGTGTGTGTGTGTGTTCGCGCGTGTGTGTGTGTGTGTGTGTGTGTGTGTGTGTGTGTGTGTGTGTGTGTGTGTTAGTCCCAGCCCTTTGTAACATGAAAATTCAGGGAGGGCCACCCACAGGAGAGAGTCAAATCTGCCGGACTGTGTCTTTGTGTGAGCAGATGGAACAGTGCTGCTGTAATTGCAATTTACTTGTGCATACGTTTTTTTCTCCTCACACTGGGATGGTCAAGTAGAGTAGAGGGCTGGGGGTTTTGTCTGTCTCGTTGTAGTGTCTCCCTGAGGCAGACAGAACGGGTGGTTCTTCTTTGATGAAGAGGAGAAGAGGAGGAGCACTACTATGCGACTCCTTAGTGGGAACTTGAGTCTAATAAATGTTTCACGTTTCTGACAGTTTATGTGACAAAAGAACTGCCTGTGTCTGGAAAATCTGACAAACCATTCAAGGACCGACCTGGGTATTGTGGCATGGCCAATGAGTTTTATAACATCAAAGCAAATGAAGAAGACAGTGGGATGAGGAGTGTATATTATACTTATGGAATGAGATAGAGAAATGGAGACTTAGTGGGACGCATAAATGCAGCTCACATCTCTGAATGTAGTTCCTTTTGGTGACCGAGCGAGGGAGCTGTGGGGTTTTATTTCAGTGATCCCAGAGGAGTAGAAGGAGTAGCCTGCCAAGACACAAAAGAAAGAGAGAGAGAAAAAAAACAGAGATGGGAACAGAGGGGGGGAGGGAGGGTGAAACAGTGAGACAGAGAGAAGGAGGGAGCGAAAAGAAGGAGCCTGACTAGTACCTTCACAGTCCATTACATCACTGTTCTGTTTGAGAATACTCCTCTTCGGCTTACGTCAGTGGGAAAGACTCCAATAACACTGGTGGTACAGGAGCAACACCTTCATCATTCTATAACACAACAACAAATACAGTCCTAACAGCTCCTAACACTGCAGAAGATGTGTGAGATTTAGTAAGATTTGGACACCACTTTCTGCACACATACAGTACGTGCTTTGAAGGTTGAAATGCATGCACTGAAAATGTTAAATAAACTGTACTGTACTGTACGGAGAACGTGACAAGGCAGAGTGGGTTTTAGGTTGGTAAACATGAGAGCAAATGCAGTTCTTCATAGCTATCCTGGTGTTCTAGACAGCTTTAATGCTCAGACTAACAGCACCTCTGCCCCGCTGCTGATGTGCCTGCTTACCTGCCTGCTTCCTCAGCAGTTCAGCAGAAAGTTGTCTCAAAGTGCATGAGACAAAGGGAGAGAAAAAGAGGCAGCAGCAGAGTGCATAACAATGTTAGTTGGTGTGTGTCAGTGAGAATCTGCTGGCATGTAGACACATTTGTGCATAATACTGTGCCCAGGTCTGTCGGTACTTGCATGCATGTGGATGCAGATTGGAGGGTGTAACAGCCCTGCATGTGTGTGTGGGATAATGATCCCATCCCCTCTTCCTTAGCCATGTGAAAGCAGCTCAGTGCCTGGAGGTCCCAGATAACCTGTTTGTGTGATTTTGCTGTGGCTGCGGATATTCTGGTCTTATCATCAATCATTAGACTTTCTTGCTAGCTGTTTGAATCAGGTTTACCCTGCTGTGAACACATTTAGCGTAACAGGATCTTTGTGGGTGTGTGTGTGGGTTTGTGTGAGTGTGCGCCTGTACGTGTGTACATGTGTCCTGCTGTGAGCGCAGATACAACAACAATCAGCACTGGACATCGCAGCAGGCAGCACCTGAGAGAGATTGAGAAGAGTGTCTGTGTGTGTGAGAGAGAGAGAGAGAGCGAGAGAGTGAGGAAATGCTCTATGAAAAGAGTGAAGAGAGGAGGAGAGAGGAAGTGTGCATTCACATCAACAAGCGCCAAACTGAGCTGTACAGTAATACCTGAGAGACAGTGTGCATCTTTACACACACACACACACACACACACACACACACACACACACACACACACATACAAGCGGGGGGCTGGTGTCTGCTTGTGATGAAACCACTACTCCCAGGCAGAAATAGGTCAGAGACTTCAGGTCCTCTAGAGTCAGGAAGACTGGCCTTTGTATCTATCTTTCTTTATATGTCATAAACAGACTGGAATATCAGAATTGCAATCAGCTTCATTGGCCAAGTATGTGTGCAAGGAATTTGACTCTTGTTTTTGGTTCTGGTTTTAGATCCAAAAACAATTTTCAGGAAGACAGAATTAAACACATGGCTATAATCAAGGACAACAAGGCTGAATGACAAAAGGCAAACATTAACATGTGTATATATAAATGCAACAATTAACAACTACGTAGAATGTCTATATACAAGTCAAACTCGTTCTGGAACAATAATCCAATAGTTTTACATATGCAAGTAAAAATAGATGATGTTATACCACTAGTAAATCTCTCATAGGTCAATCAGAGGGTTGGTAGTTTGACCCCCAGCTCCTTCCGTCCACATGTCAAAGTGTGGACCCCAAATTACTTGTGATGGTCAGTACCTTTACTGAGACTGGTTTTTGTGAATGAGAGGCAAATTGTGTTTTTCCATGATGTTAATCAGTTTGCATCAACACACGCAATTAGACAAGGCACTGTCACCATTATGTAATCTCTAATTTGCATGTATGTGTGGGATTTGACATTAGCCCAACCATAATTTGCAAACTTGCAGTTGGACAAGCCCAGACCTTAGTGTCCATGACTAAGGTACCACACATGTATGGCTGACAGCCCACAAAACCCATAGTGACTTTGAACCTGTAAACTTTAAACCATCATCGGTAAAAGTTAAAACGTATAGGAATGTAACTTTTCAGATACAGTATGTTTACAGTGAAAGTAGATAAAATACTGTGTTGTGTTTAACAATCTACAGTATGTTTAGAGGTTAATCTGTGTACCACCCAGGTGCTGACCTGCTTACAGTAGTCACTTAAATTAGTCAGCAATCATAAATTCATGGTTCTGATGTGTTGTCTACTTGCCAGACACACACATAAGCTGCCTCTCACTCACTCTCTCTAGCTCATCTCCTCTGTGTGTGGAAGTGGGATTAGTGGTTATGGCCGAGATGTGGGAAGGGGGCTTACCTGCGAGTGGGAGCCTAGTCCTCAGTCCCTTAGCAGAGGAGAGGGAGATTAGCTCAGCACATAAACACACTGGGATTACTCACTACCAAGGATTAATGGATGCCTGGGTACACTGTTGAGTTATGTTCCTACAGCATGTGCATTTATGTGTTTTAAAACCGGGACTTAATCCCTCCATGTCCATGCATTTTAAATATTACTTGCAATGACATTACCTCCAAAGAGAGTTGGGGAACTCTGAGCCTGTCAAACCGATGGAGTGAAAATGAGTCAACAAATCTAAATCAACATGTGAGAAACAGTTGAGATACATCTCCACCATTTCAAATTTCCATCGTGCTATCAGGTTTACTAAGTTTTCCACATGTCATTTGGTTGGTGGCTACATGTTTGTTAGAATCAATATTACTATTTTTGATTTTGTTTACTTGCAAAATCTGTTCAGTCAGTAAGTCAGTAGCTATTTGTTTGTCCAGAACCCGGAGATGGCAAAAGTACTCACTTCCCGTAGAAGTACAGATACTTGTGTTAAAAAAAAAAGTAGAAGTACTGATTTAACTTCTTTACTCAAGTAAAAGTAACAAAGTACAGGCTTGAAAATGTACTTAAAGTATAAAAGTAAAACTAGCCTTGCGAATGACAACCATTTTTTAGAGACCAATCTGAGAAACTTTAGTGGACATGAATAAATAAATATAAATGTTTATATGCCATTGGCTAAATTGTGAATGGATGTCTGCCAATAGGCCTAAAACATCATAAATATGACAATTGTGACAGAGACTGGGACTCCAGGTTAATAAGGTTCTGACTGAGAAGCAAGATATGAATTTAGTTTTGATTCAGTGAGAATTCACAGATCCAGTTCCTCTTTTTTAATTTTCCCCTTAAAAGTTAAAGGAATCTACATGTATGTGTGTGGGCACAGATATGGCTTCTGGAAATAAAATAAAGGAGAAAATATGAATTAATAAACAGACATTAATTAAGAAGTTCCCCAGCAAATTGGCCAGGAGTCATTCTTGATGCCTACTATCTCAAACATCTCTCAGATAAGGCTGAGGATGATTGGGAATGTCTTGCTGCTTGTTTGCCGAATCTCTGGTATCTCTGTTTTCTTCATTTTCAATCATGTCGCTGTCCATACTATTATGTGCTAACGTTAGCACCATCAAACCACAATGATTTGACGCAAATGAATGCCGTCAAATCTGTTGAGTCGTCTTGTAGTGGTCCGTCAAGTGCAACGTACATTACTGTATATTCCCATCTAATTATTTTGAATATGGTAATGATGACGCAAACAATAATAACGGTAACTATAGTAGAATTATTTGAAACTTGTTAATGAGGACTAGATTAGGACTGTATTTAAAGCTGATTCTGGTTTCCAACTTGGCCCCAAGTGTGTCTGGTAAAACACAGACGGAGACAACTTCTCTTTTTTGATTCTTCATTACAATCAAGCACCAGTACAAACATGGGCTTGGCTCTACAATCACTCCTGACAGACGACCTTTTGTACAAAACTAAAGTAACAAGCCAATTTTGTAAAATGTAAGGACTAGAAGGTACCGATATTTGTGTTAAAATGTAAGGAGTAAAAGTAAAAAATGCAACAAAAACAAATAGTAAAGTAAAAATATCAGAAAAATGTAGTTAAGTACAGTAACGAAGTATTTGTACTTCCCATCTCTGCCATAATCCATATCTCGATTACATCCTCACCTGCTAAGCAAAGCAGCTGCCATAGCAAGGAAAATACCTTATGTAACTCGCCATGGAGCCGGACAAAATGAACGGAAGAGTTACCATAGACAAAAGACAGAAGACGTGTGTGTGTGTGTGGCTAAGGTTTGCTCAAGGAAGGGCAGTGGTCATGTGTGCCTCATTTGAAGTACAACTCAGAAATGTAATTGGTCTCCTGACACATGCAATTACACACACTCATTCACTCACTCATGTGTGTGCTCTTGCTCAGTCTCTGTTTCCAAGCCTTTGAACCCATCAGAATGTATTACGTAACCAGAGAACAAAGACTTTGTACTTTGGATGATGTTGATTAGTCAATTACACAACAGGGAGTATGATAAGAAAACTCTGTTGGATCTCATGAATATAATGCCTCATTATGTACACCACCAGCTTTTTATTCGGAGAGGGTTCCCCCTACTTTAGGGAGTACCATAAAGGTTGTCAATCAGCCTTAGGGTACCTCTGAGCAAATGAGGAAATCTCATGTCGTAGCTGTGATACATACAGTGGGGCTCAGAAGTTTAGGCACCCCAAAAAAGTTGTATTAATGTGCATAAAGAAGCCAAGAAAAGATATATAAATCTCCAAAAGGCATCAAATGACAGATTAGACATTTGTATGATGTGTTACAAAAAGTTAGATTTTATTTCCATCATTTACACTTTCAAAATAACAGAAAACAAAAAAATGGCGTCTGCAAAAGTTTGGGCACCCTGTGGAGTTTATAGCATGCACTGCCCCCTTTGGAGTGGAAAGCTGAGACCTGACAGTGTGATTGTTCTTAATCATTGTCTGGAAAGACTAGGTGATGTCAATCTTAAGTTTTAAATGCTCAGACTCATCTGACCTTGCCCCAACAATCAGCACCATGGGTTCCTCTAAGCAGTTGTCTAGAAAACTGAAACTGAAAATGGTTGATGCTCACAAAGCAGGAAAAGGCTATAAGAAGATAGCAAAGCGTTTTCAGATGCCAATATCCTCGGTTTGGAATGTAATTAAGAAATGACAGTCATCAGGAACAGTGGAAGTTAAAGCAAGATCTGGAAGACCAAGAAAAACATCAGACAGAACAGCTCGCAGGATTGTGAGAAAAAAAGTCAAAACCCACGTTTGAGTGCACGATCCATCCAGAAAGACCTGGCAGACACTGGAGTTGTGGTACACCGTTCCACTATTAAGAGATACTTGTACAAATATGGTCTTCATGGAAGAGTCGTCAGAAGAAAACCTCTTCTACGTCCTCACCACAAAAAACAGAGTTTGCAAATGAACATATAGACAAGATTGATGAATTGTGGAAACAAGTTCTGTGGACCAATGAGGTTCAAATAGAAGAGCAAAGGTACGTTTGGAGAAGAAAGGGCACATAATTTAATGAAAAGAACCTCTGTCCAACTGTTAACCATGCAGGGATCATTTACGCTTTGGGGTTGTATTGCAGCCAGTGGCACGGGGAACATTTCACGAGTAGAAGGAAAAATGGATTCAATAAAATTTCAGCAAATCTTGGATGCTAACTTGATGCTATCTGTGAAAAAGCTGAAGATAAAGAGAGATTGACTTCTACAAATGGATAATGATCCTAAACACACCTCATAAACCACGGTGGATTACATAAATAGGCATAAACTGAAGGTTTCGCCATGGCCTTCACAATCTCCTGACCTCAATGTAATTGAAAATCTATGGATAGACCTTAAAAGAGCAGTGCGTGACATCAGAAATCTCAAAGAACTGGAAGACTTTTGTAAGAAAGAATGGGCAAAGATACCTCAAACAAGAATTGAAGGACTCTTGGCTGGCTACAAGAAGCGTTTCCAAGCTGTGATACTTGCCAACGGGGACAGTAGAAGGTATTAACTCTGCAGGGTTCCCAAACTTTTGCAGGTGCCATTTTTTTGTTTACTGTTATTTTCAAAGCGTAAATGATGGAAATAAATCTAACATATCTGACATGTTATAGAAATATCAAATATGTTATTTTGATGCCTTTTGAGATTTTCCATTTTTCCTTAGCTTCTTTATGTACATTAATACTAATTTTTACCTGAGGTGCCCAAACTTTCAAGCCCCACCGTACTTCTCATCACTCATCACAGTACATTGTGGAGTTTACAGTATATGACATTTTAAATATAATTTTAATTTTAACAAGGTTTCACATAAGTACAAGGCCCCATAAATGATGTACTGGAATTTCCTCTGATAATACCAGAAGAAAGGAATTGTTTTTCTTTTCAAAGTTGTGAAACAGACCCAGCAAACTAAAACAAAATTACAATAAAATACAATATGAGCTGATCTTTCCCTTAAATCTGCTTTTGGTCCCTCAATACTGACTGTCAAATATTAGGTCAGGCATTAGATGAGCCTTCTTCTTGTTCGTTATTCTCTGGCTTATTGAAAGAGACATGAAGGATCGTCTTCTCCCTGCTTCAGGTTTCAAAGCCGCGTTACAGATACACACTGGAAACTAAGCACATGTTTTCATCTCAACTTTTAAGAGAACCTACTTGCTATTTATATCCTGTCACCGGCAGAAGAGAGATGTCAGCTTCTTCACTTCTTCTGCTTTCTCTCTCTCTAAAATGTCTCTGATAAAAAAGAATTGAGCAATCAGTCATTATTGCGCGTGTGTGCGTGTGTTTGTTGTATCTAACTAGTGTCTCTTTTGCCTAATCTATAAAAAGTACCCAACCAGTTAGATGTCATCCTTGTATGACAAATTTAGCAAACCAGGTGTATTGCACTTGTAACTTTGTGAAATACACCAATGCATATTTGAAATTACATTTTTAATAAAAATAACATTTAAATAATATCTTTTGAACAAGATGAGGGCTTTCCGAGATTGAAGGTGTGAAGATGAAAGTGGTAATCTTACTGTTGTGCTTAGGAGGGTTGGAAAGCACATAGGCACAAAGGTGCATGGAAGTGAGCAAAAAGGAGAGAAACATATTGTCTGACAGGTGGCCCACTTTCCCTGTGCTGTTCCTCCCTGAACCTCATAATAAGACACCTCACAAATGATGTAAAATCGAAGAAAACAATTTAACATTGTTCATACCTGTTCTCAACTTACTGTTGTGCTGCACTACAATGTCTAGAAGTGACTTCCTCTGAAGAAATTGTTGCTGGTCCAAGGTGTCTTCCTTTTGTTGTGGAAGTTTCTGTACAGCAAGGGAGGAATTTAAGTGGCAGAAGAGACCGTGTTGAACCAAAATAAAGACAGGCTGCAAACTGGATTAAAGGTTTAGGTATTCGGTGGAAGGGTTTAATTGTTTTCTGCAGAAAACAATCAAATGACGAGAACAGCTTTCACCACGTACAGAGTTACAAAGTGGCAACAGTTCTGGTCCATACAATCAGTAATACAATTCTTTATATGCAGTGCCCCCAGAGGAAAACCAACCCTTGTTTGGAAAACAGTTTAATCTCAAAACATAACAATCAGTGGACCTCAGGCAGACAGTTGGAGCTCTTACGTATTTCTGAATCTGCCCGTCGTGTGTCCAAGTGTCTTGACCGGTCATTCTATCTTAGCTGAAAAAGGACATCTTGTCTCTCGGATAGGCTCTGGTCTCGACCTGGGACCTGCTATGATAAACACCGTCCTAGGCAACTGTTTCTGTCAGGCTCCACGTCATCTATTCTTCAAGGAAACGGTGTGGAGTCATAATAAACCCAGTTGACTCCCATCAAGGAGAAACACACAGATGACAGATACAGAAGTCAAATACTCTAAGAGGCATTGTAGATCTTATTATGAATAATTAATATGAAAATCATTGGTTAAATGTAATTTTCCCATTACACTTTAAACATACATTCTGTCATAAAGTGGCAAAAGTTTTAAGACAAATAAAAACAACTCAAGAAAGTACAGGGAAAAGTTTTTTTCACAAAAAGAAAAATAGAAAATTATCTGTAAGCAATCAAGCTAAAGTAAATAAAATATCTTTTTGATGTTCACTGTCAGTAAAACCTTAGAGAAGGGTGACCATATTTTGATTTCCAAAAATAAGACGCTCACACAAATTCAGACAGGCTTTTCAGAAGTTAATGAAGTTAAATAAGGTTAACTGTTCACACAATACAGTAATGTGTGATATTTAAATTATTTGAATACATGGTAAAATGCAATTTGCTCTTACTAGCGTATCACAGCAATCCCGTGACATGAACATAATCTATGTAAATCTTTACAATCATTTCACTGAAAGAACCGAGCAGGCCTGCCGTATTGCACAATCCAAAATTTCTTCAAAAGTTACAAGGATTAATAATGATTTTCTGGCCATTGAGCGTTACACATTCTCATCTAATGGGATTCATCTAATTACACTATTTTTTTTGTTATTGCCTTGCCTCTGGGATCCCTGACTGTTGAGTTCTCTCACTCTATCTTGCCTCAAGGAGCCCTGTAAATGTGAAGATCACAGAACCTGAGGAACATTTTAATGGCTGCAGAAATGAGCAACTCTTCAGGCAACTCAACTTTCTCCCACTCAATAACTTTCCTGGAGCATTACATACGACCCACCAAGTACTTCATCACTGTTGCCTACTCTCTTTACGCTATGCGGGGTCCTCCCACCAGTTTCTACGTCTTATGGCTGTTAGTGGTGGAAAAGAGAGAGAGAGTCATTCCCATTCAAACTGCTTCGGAGAACATATAGCTTAATTGTCTTCAGGGTTTTTTGGGGATTTCATATTGTGCACGAAGCCTTCAGCACGTAGGCTGTTCTCCAAAATATTCATTACAATAAGATATACAGGAGCTTCCAGAGCTTTATCTGCGTGATACCTGCTGTACCTGTGTACCTTCTCGTGTTTAGTTCAATGTTTTCTGGGTTTGCGTGGTAAACTGCTTGTAAATCAATCGGTTGTTGGTGCCATACTGACATGTCATTTCATCTCTACAACAGACGGTTCACATTCTCCATGTGGGCAATATTTACAATAGCTCTGAGAGCTTGACACGCTTCAAATACAGAAAACAAAACCAAAATTCAGAAATACACAGCAAGAAGCTCAACGACAATAAAAACTTTCCAAAGGGCATTTAAAAAGTGATGCACAGTGCTAACATTAAGCTAGTGATAGCTTTTTACAGAAAGGGTCACAATAAATCTTGTTAATGTTAAGTGTTTAGTGTGTATTTCATCAAATTATTTTAATGGCAGGCTAATAATAAGTAAGAAGCTAACGTTAGGTTGACTGCAGATATCTGCAATATAATTTAAATGATGTGATCACAATGTTAAAATAAACCCCAAAAATGTAACTACATTAAAACACTAAACAACATGAAAGCAACAAGGATGTCAAAGCCGTGTGCATCACTTTGTGTCCCTGGAAACAGTTTTCTGTTGTGTGGGCTTCTTTTAGTGCGTTTTTGCATTTGGTTATGTTTTCTGAACATGCAGTGTGTTGAGCTCTCAGGGCCTCCGTACATATTGTTATTTTGCAGTGTACTTAACAGAACTTGAACATAGGCCTTAAGAAAGTTACAGATTTTTTTGGGATGAATAAATAATATATTGTTTTAATCATTAGAGGTAGATAATCTCATCAAGCATCACATCACACTAGTTTAACAAAACTAAAGTCTAACTAGAAAACTCCCTTTCTGCAGTTAATTATTATTATAATGCCAATGGATTATATTTTATCATTAAAATTAAACAGAAATACTGATCTGCCAGAGGAAATTTGTTGTACAGGCATCCAATATTGCAGACATGATCTTGCCATGAAACACTCTGGTGTAATCAATAACATTAATGATGACACAATTCAACTTTTGTCCCAGTAAGCCCTACAAGTCCATCAGCATGCCCCATAGACCTATTGACACGTCACCGCAAAAGAAAAAATGGATTCCATTATGGTGTGCAGGTTTCATGGTCCTGGACAACTGTGCTTTTCTTGCTATCACAAGTCAGAATGTAATAAATGTCAAAATATATTTTATGTGTTTAGTACACACTGTAACAGCTTTTGTAGGGATGGCCAATTTTGTAGGCATGCACAAATTGGAAAGTTCTGGCTGAAACTAGTGTGTCATTATTAGCGTATGTTGCTTGTATTTGATTGACAAACAAACAAAAGGTTAGAACTTCCATTACATTAGCAATCTTTTGGTTTTATTCTGAGTAACCAAAAAGGATTTACTCATATACACAAGATGATCTTAGTTTATTGTATCCTCTTGCTATGTCATCACAAAACAAGTTTAGTTGTGATTATAACTAGTGATAATTGGGGTGATAATCACTGCATTTAATAACAACATATAAAGTTGAACACAGTAATGAGGAGTTGATTTAAGTCAAATGTAGCTCATCGTAGCCATAGATTACTGGTGGCACCCGAAAAATAGAATAATGTCAGTGTAAACAATCCTGACATGATAATACAGTTTTTACAGTTGTTGGGAAACATTTCTTGATACTTAGGTCAAACTCTTAAAACAGTTCATCACAGCAGTTCATTTCACATTCAAAATTTACTAAAACTAGCAAATCCCTTCATACACATGTCTCAAATCAACTCCTTCTCCCAATACACTAGCAAATGTTGACTGCCAACAAACACACTTTGTCACCTGCAAAACAATGAACTAAAATACACGTACAACAGGTATCAATACACAATGTTGTCTTATGTAAAACAAGGGCCCCTCTCTACTGTTTAGAATTCACTGCAATATACTGTATGTTACTGGAATTAATCACAAATGATGCACTGAGTAATTCCAAAAACAAGAATTTGCATACCCACCATCTTCTGTTACAGATACAATAGGAATGATAATCTACTCGGTCTTCTGCATTTGGCCACAGGTTCTCATCCACATCACATCTTATAACATCTAGGGCAATGCACCTAGGAAAGAATGTTCTGGCATGTCTGCTCCATGCATGGCAAAATATGTCCAGGCATCCAGCATTCATTGCTTAAAGGAGGGACATTTGATTATGTGGATGGTGGTCATAAACCTTCCACCTTCATGAGGAAAAAAAATCCTCTACGGGGCTGAGGAATGGAGAGTAAGGTGGGATGAAAAGTGACACCAATCTGGGATGGGGTGCCACATTGTCCCATACAATTATAAATAATGGTTGATTTCTTCTCTCTGAATCCCTTTCCTGAACGAGCCCAACCCTTTCATAGAGATCATGCAGGAATGCAAGAAGATGCTCAGTGTTGTATGGCCCAATTAGTTTATAACAACAGTCCATCAGTGGATATTGCTGCGCACATTGTGATGTTGGCTCCCCTCTGGCCCGGGACATCCACTGTGGCTCTCCTCCCAATTACATTCTGTCCTTGTCACCGTGTTTTGGCCAAGTTGAAATCCACCACAAAGATTGGCTGAACTCTCAGACCAGCCTCTCTCATTGAGAGAAAATGATTGATTACATGATCAATTACAGTAGCTCTAATCTCATCTGAGACTACAGCTCTTGATCTTCCTTTTCTTCTTCCACCACGCATTTGAACTCCTTGCCCCCTCCCAGCCACTCTTCTTCCTCTTTTAGCCACTTCTCCATCTCTGGCTGGTTACATGTTTATGAAACAATACAAAACTATTCTGAGGTTGTCTCCTTTTGTAACAAAATAAAGAGCAACACCTCTGTAGGTGTTAAGCCATAATGGGAATCAGCTGTGGTTGGTCCAATTGTCCAATTGTTTTTTTTAGCATTTACTTTTTCGATTCAAAATATATTTTATTAGAATTTTACTGTAGAAATGTTTTTCATTATGTTAGTGTTTTGAACTTAAGTTTAACAGTTTTGAAAACAGTATGTTAGTATGTGCAAGTTGGCCCTGCAGGTACATGGCGTTTTGGTGGTTGTAGTGTTGAAGTGAGAACAAAATGAATGTCATTTGAAAGATGTAGTCATTGAATGCATTTTGTGCCAAAGCAATGGTAAATGATCCACAGTTTAGCCCACATATACTTCGGTTGGGTTTTGAAAAAGTGACCCATGTATTGAGAAATGCATCCTAGCAACTGTAAAAAACTGCAATCCTCATGAAAATAGTGAAACTTGCTGCCTGAGACCCAAAAGGGGGAAGGATTTCTCATTATTCCCACTCAGCATGTGTGTGTTTGTGTGTGCTCTCTCTTTGCACACTCAAACTCTCCGGTTCTGGAGGTTTATTAAGGCACACCGCCATGAGTCCATAGGGCTATTGTCTGATTACTCTTAAACTTCCTTGTGATATTTTGTGATTACATTCTGAATCTGCCACATTCTCTGTCATGTAAATCAGTAAGTCCGTAGTATACAGTGAAGTTGCATATGAAGTGAATTGGGATCCTTTTGTATGTAATTTTGAGGTACAGTTCTGTTTTGAAAAATTCTACAAGCAGCAATACCACAGACCAAGCAATGGCCCATTCCAAACAATCACATTTTCAATGGGCACTACACTAGTAATAGCAATGCACCAAGGTACAAACACAACTGGTTTTTAAAGGGAATGGGGGATGAAACTCTGATTGGTTTATTGCATGTTACACCTAAAACACACCTATGAATTAATGAAGACACTAAGTACAACCTTATTGAACCATGCACCCGGTGCATTGACCCATTTTTCCTCCATCAAACTAGCAAAATTGGAGTTGGACATGCACTAAACACACCTGCGCCATGTACTTAATGCTGTGCACTTACAGTAGATCGTTAAAATAGGGCCCCATGTCTTAAAACCGGGAAAACCAATATATATCTTAAAGTGGGATGTAATTAAAAAGAATAGATAGATAGATAGACGGAATGAAAGTAAAGATAGATCATTTTTGTCTTCATTTTGTGATCATTTTTGTTTTTTGTCTTCTCCACCAGGGCTATGATTCACTGTTATTAAGTACCAATACAATACTTGTGTTTGTAGAATTTTATTTAACTAAATGTCCCAATAGTAAATGAAATAATTAGTGCTATCACTTTTTTTTAATACCAACCTGGCCATATCTAACATAATTTTTTATGCAGTTTATATTCCATGCAACACAAAAAACTAAACAGAAACAATACCTTTCTATTGATTCCCTTTGGAAATTGTTCCCTATACATTTTTTCTTGCTTTGGCAGTAAGGGCAAAAGAATGATTAACAATAGTTTCATCAATTTCATTATTTCAATAACCCTTGCTGCACTGACTAATTGCATTCCTCAAACTGTGATCACTCATTCCCGTGCTTATGGGGGCATTAATCTCAAGAGACTTAGCCACTGCATTTGTTATTACCGTGTGTTTTCCACTTTCTCCTATAATAAAAGGCTAGAATACCATCCTCTATCACTGTGATCAGTGAGGCCTAAGAAGAGAAAGTTATCTTATTCAAAGTCTCAAAGGTTTTGATCATCCATTAAGCCAAACAAGTAAGTTATGGTAAATGTTAGTGAGTGCTGTGCTGTTCATCTAAAGTTTTGTTTCCCAAAGTCTATCCACCTGTTCTTGAATGAACTTTTCTCATGTATGCAAATATGAAACCATATGCTATGGAAGGCTAAGAGTAGCAGATTTGGTTTAGTTTTTGCAAATAATTTTTTGGATAGTTACAATTTTTATGTGATTTATATAAAATCTGTTTTCAACCTACCCAGGTGTGCAAATTCAAATTCACCCTGCATTAAAATTTGCCTAAAATAAAATTTAAACACCTTTCACTTCAATGTTAAGGTCATACCATGCTTTGTTTCGACACAACAGATTATTGAGCCATCTAAAACATGTTTCTACAAAACCAGGATTCCATTCAGGGACATGGAATCAACATTATTAGTAAGATTCAGACATTAATCTAACCCATTACAGACTGCTTTCTATTATATTGTGCCTACTGTAATACTGTTGAGATAAAAAGGAGAAAGGTGGGAAGAAAAGTACACTTGGTGAGTGGATTGCTGCTTATTATTGGTTAGTCTGGTAAATGGTTCAGATATTCAGTAGTTTATTACACTGATTCTTACTGACACACAATTTCTTCCAAGATTGATTACTCTGTTTTAATGGTCACTAGACTCACCACTTGTCTTCCAGTACAACCTCAAACATGTGTGCTATTTGTTGATTTGATTTAAAGTCTGAATTTTGTTATAAATAACACCTCAGATTTGCAACACCATAATAAGGATGATGTAAAACAATTTTAGTAACTACCTCTATCAAGTTTGGCAAGTCATTTTTACTTCTGTGACATTTGAATATGATGTTTTATTGCTTTTTCAAACACAAACAATTCCTTATTACATAAACCACTCGACTCTTTATGCTTGCACCATAATCACTGCTGCTTCCTGAGTTGTCATCCTCAGCTTGGGCCTGTGACTGAGCAGCCAAAGGATGATCAATCAATTCTTAGGGCAATGGCCCATGCACCTAAGAATCTGCATATGATTAGCTTTGTGTTATGGAGATGCAAAAAGTATCGGTCTATTGGGAAGCATTTGAGAATAGACAACAGAAGCACACATAATCATGTGGAGTGAGATAATGCCTGAAAATAACTGCTTGGCAATGGACTTGTTATTTCAATTCTTAAAATAACTATAATTGCTAATTATCTTAAAACGAGTGGAGATTAATTTGTTCACAAAAACCCTGGGGCTTTATTTCATGGTTTGTTCTCACCTCGATATTTAGAACTTTGTTCTGATTTTAAAGTGATCACAAGGTAAACTGTATGCTACATTTTACTAAAAAATAAAAACCCTATCACTACGTCGACAAGGACAGCTTTTTATATACATTGTTTATTTGAACTCCATGATCAGATCACACTCTTACTGTATAAAAAGTCATCAAAGATGTTTTAGTTTATCTGATTTTATAATATATAAATGTGAGTCAAACAGCATAGCTGCATCTGTCTGTACATATCAAGTACTTCACTGGTACAGTTCCAGTCAGACATCGAAACTGCAATGGACACTGTCACTAAAAATACAAAGAGATTTTTCTTTCTATAGTCCTACATAACACTACTCTTGGAAACCTCCTTGTTGCTCTTCTGTGACAACCTGTTAAACACAGATAAAACAGTGGTACCCAATCTAGGTAGCCCGATCCTCCGACTCCCTGTCAATATCTAAATCTTGCGGTTGATAATATCAAGACAATTATATTGGAGTTCTCTCAATAAGGCAATGTTTGAAATCTAATCGGCCTCCACAATGTTTTAGGAGTCGTTACATATGTTTTTCCAAACACATAATTGATGAATATCAGAAGTTTTTTCCAAGGATTTATAGTCACAGGTCACCATGTCTTCTAGCAATGGTTTATGTGAAACGCTGTCTAGTGGTTTTGTTGAGGTTAAAGCCATTGAAGTACAAACTAGCCTTGTCTGGGATAATCTGGTTGTGGACACTGCTTTCTTGCTCAGGTGCTCTCTTAATGTTTGTGGCCTTTAATGGCGCTATTGTAGGACAGCTCACCCTGGGTTGGGTGGTGAAGCTTTACTGTTCTGCTCTTCTAGCCCTTAAAAAGCCAGATCCAGTAAGAGAGGTCGGGCAGAGAGCGGGGATGCCTTTGAAAGTTCTTCCTTTCAAGATGCTTAAGCTTGATGAAGGCGTTTAACTGCCTTAGGTCCAAGATTGGGCCCAACCCATTATCCTTCTTTGGAACAAGGATATGTGGAAGAAAATCCAGCAAGCTGTTTGCTGGGATCAACTTTCACGATTGCATCCTTCTGCAGAAAGATCAAAATCTCTTCTCTGTTAAAAACCGAGCCTGGACCAGGTCCCTGACGACAGTCATACGGACCCGCAAGAAAGGAGTTTGACAGCGCCAAAACTGAAGTCTGTACTCAAATGATATTGTAGCCGGTCCCCACAGGTCTGAAACCTTTCTCACCCAGCTGTCCAGGCATAGCTGGGGATGAGTTACGGCAGCTATCCCCATACCTCTAAGGGTGACCCCCATGAGGCACTGAGCCTCTGAGAATAGAGGTTTGTATCGAATCATGGATCAAAAATCATGATGTGAACCGAATCATGGCTTTGGTGTATGTTGAGGCATTCACAGAGCTGGAAAACTGCAACATTTTAAAGAAACATTTTATATATCAGCAACATGATGCCCAACACGTAATGTAATAAAGTAATAAAGTAATAAATTCAATCTTTACAACAGGTACTTCTTAATTTGAATTATAATCACAAAATGCAATGTGTGAAAGGAATAACAGTTTGGAACATATGCTTTTTCACTTTCTATCTAAGAGTGAGATTAAAAAAATAATAACACTTCCATGTCTGTGAGTTGGGAGCTGGTGCCAGAAGGCAATTAGCTATCTCAGCATCAAGGTTACATGCAAGGCGAACCAATTAACTTAGCTCTTTCAAAAGTTCAAACCTACAATAGGACATCTAAAGCTCACGAATCAACGCATATCTTACTTGTTTAATTCAGACATAAACAGCAATTTAAAAACAACAATTTGTGGATTTAGCGGAGCCTACAATCTTCCCATCTCACTCTCAGAAGACAAAAAAGTTAATACATTTACATACCAAAATGTTTAACTTAACTTCAGTTAAATACACTTAAGTTAATAGACATGTTTTGGGGCGTTTTCTAATTGTTGTCTACAGGTTTGCTTAGCATGTCTAATACATCCAAAGTTTTACAAAACACTGCTAAAGAGCAATTTACCACCAGCCGAAAATCTCCAGTTAAACCGCTGGAAGTCACTTCTCCCTGCTACAGTAATGTAGAATTGTACTCAATGGTGTGGTCAGTACACTGTGACATCACTCTTTGGTGTAGTTACAGTTCTTGCTTTTATGTAAGCCCCCTTTCATCTTGCTTTGTTATTTTATACTCGTCAACTAGTCATCAGCTAAGTCAGTGAATTATTGACTGTTTGTGTACCTTATACTTTTGTCTAAACACTGCTAAACTTTAAAATGTTTTTTTTTTACTTGAGTTTCTTACATTTCCCTTCTGACTTAAAAAAAATGTTTAAACATGGAAATTGATTTTTTTTTTACAAAACATGGTAAATATCCACAAACAACTTAACAGAAAAGTGTGATTGAAATACAGATGATGTGCATACATTTATTTAGACTATGACCTGAATTGTCTGGTGACATGGTGTGGAAGTTACTTTTTGGATCAGTTGAGTTGTAAAATGTATTTAGAGTGTTTCAATGCCAGTAGCAGTAGGGTAGCAGTAGCTCAGTCCATAGGGAGTTGGGTTAGGAACCAGAGGGTCGCTGGTTCAAGTCGTGTGGATTGGTGACTGGAGAGATGCTACTTCATCTCCTGAACACTGCC
The DNA here is from genome assembly GCF_013103735.1 of Etheostoma cragini. Lineage (NCBI taxonomy): Eukaryota > Metazoa > Chordata > Actinopteri > Perciformes > Percidae > Etheostoma > Etheostoma cragini. Next base: position 17,009,241 of record NC_048408.1, read on the forward strand.
AGGTACTCTTGAGCAAGGCACCGTACCTCAGGGTGCTGGTCCAGCACTGGCAGCCCACTCACTCTGGCATCTCTCCATTTGTGCATGAATAGGACCTTTGCATGTGTGTGTATTTCAGGCCTGTGTGTAGTGGTTACTAACTAAACAGAGTGTAAATTGTAGTTTCCCCACTCAGGATCAATAAACAGTAGAAATTAAACTTGTCAGCAATGACATTGCAACAGACCTCACATTCAAAACTCTGTCAAAATCAATATACATTTGTAACTAGATAGAGGTGATATACATGTAGTCACATGACTTGAAATGAAAAATTAGAAACATATTAATTTTAAGGTTTGCTACGTAAACCAATGTGCTGAAGAACACACACACTGTTGTCATACTGTAGTTTGTAGATGTACATTGTTACATGAGTTAAAATGATTCCATTGTTTTGTTTTTCTGGTCATGAATGTGTGTGATTGCTTGTCATTTCTTTTGTTGCATGCTCTTGAATAGATCTTACACTAAATTGGTGGTATGAAGAATTTTAATTGGGCATTAAAGCCACATGTCTGTTAAAATTGATTCCCGGCCTTTTCTTCTTTCTCTCTAACTCAGCTGAGGGCAGTTTCTGTGATGACTAAGACTGAGAGAGACTATTCACTAGAGACCCTACACATACCCCACCCCCCACCCCACCCCCAATGCCACCATCGCCACAGCCACCTGCTTGTCATGAACGAAGTCTTTGTGATTGACACAACAATCTGATCTGCCTTCCCCTCACGCCCAGTAAACACCGCGGCCAAAAAGCAATGACCTAGTCTGTTTGATGAGAGCAGATCATAAACTTGATCTTAACGTGTGCCCAGAGACGACATTATAAATTTGAGTTGGAGTTGGAAATCACCTCAAATAAATGTGTTCCCAGCGGCAAATTACAACCCTTGTCACTGACTCACAGCTCTTCTTCAAACATGAGAAATACTAGGATGTGATTCACTTAACCTTCACCTCCTTTATCATCCTTTTTCTATTTTCAACTTTTCTCTCTTCCTTCCTCAAAAGCTCTCCAGTTCTGCTCTGTTAGAAAGTCTGTTTTACACTTACAAATGACAAGTCATTTCAATGACAAAGAATTGCAATCACACCACTGAACTAAATGTCCCATCATGCATCAGAAGATTATTTTTAATTTTTGTTATTGTTCCTACATTGGCTATGTACATGATCCAGTTTTACACCCGAAAAAAAAAAAGTATGTAAGATTTAAAAATGTGGATATCATGGTCATGCATGTGATGTTTTGGAATTATAGAGAAACCAGTTCATTTAATCCTTTTTCACTGATTCCCAGATTGAGAATCATTTCTGTCTGCACTCTAAACACCACAACATGTGTGTAAGCAGCACTACAGCTAAAACGTTTAATTTTAATAAATTAAAAGAAAAGAGAATCATGTTTTTGAAGCTAGTGATTGTAATTTAAATCACACTGTACTTGAAATAGCTTTTACTTGATACCACATAACAGCCACTTGTATTAGTGATGGCTATGTATTTGGTATTCAAATCATAAACCAATGCAAAGCAGCCAGTCGGTTTGGTGCTTCTTGTGTTGTTTTTGTTGCTTTATTTTTGGTAGGAAAGTAAAGGCTTTAAGTGCAGCTGCAGGCTAGCCGTTTGGCAGCTGTATGCTAATGGCTTGCCTTGTTTGTGAGTCTTCTTCTGGTCAGTGCTGGCCTTAAGGCTGCCAGTTTTAGGAATGTTGTGAGAAAGAAAAGAGAGAAATAAAAGTATTGCTTTCAACAGAAATTAGTAAGACTTATTTCAGCAAGTTGTTTCCAAGCTACAAGCTAAAAGATTGTTTTTACTTTCAAGTCTGGTCAGAAAAAAACTTTAGGGGTCTTGGAAGATGTAAAAACCTTATCTGTGACTTTTTTGTGCAGGAAAACAAAGATTGTCACGTCATTTCCCAATCACTTCATATCTGTAACTCTTTCGTTGCACCTCACACTCCCTTCAACTACGGTGCCTTCCCGCTGCCCTGATTCTATGCCTTGCATTCTTTGAATCCTTTTTAGTCCCTCTTCAGTTTTTTTCCCTCCGTATCAGTTCACGTTCTATCTCCCTCTGTCTCGTTCTATCTTTCATGCCTCTCTCTCTTCCTCTCCATGTAGGCTGTGTGATATGTAAATGCGCAGACAGCTGCTCTCGTTCTCCAAGCAGTCGGCATAATTAACGGCTCTGCGAACTGTGACTCATCCCAAACTAGGTGAGAGCAACTCGGTCAGCCAGTAAGCACACTCTCTTTCTCTCACTGTGGTCTCCTCTCTCTCTCTCTCTATCTCTCTCTCTCTCTCTCTCTCTCTCTCTCTCTCTCTCTCTCTCTGACCCACACGTACACACACATTGGAGGGTATTTTCTGAGACAATTACTGAAACACTGAAACACTTGCATACCTATCCCCAAAACTAACCCTAAAACATTTGGGGTCATCTCCCCGGGGCTGACTGGTGTTTTGTTTGCCCTCTCATGTCTGGGTCTTCCTTCCTCATTCCATCCTGTCATCTTCCTACTCCTCCCCTTTCTCTTTTCAACTACACCCTGCAGTAACTTCTCTGCTCTCTAGCCCTCTCTTCCTCCCCGAGCCTACTTATCTCTTTAATGGGGATATCAATTAACATGGGAATCTGGGACCCCAAGGCCCTTAGAGAATTAATGCATAACATCTTAAGCCATAGAGACATGCACCAGTGTGCTCATCTGCTTCTTCTCCTGTACTTTCTTCTTTGCCATCCTATTTTCCTCTATGGTGGTTTGCTTCTTCAGAGAAGGAATGATTAATTTTCTCTGAAACTTCTTCCTGGGTTTGAGTCACTTGTTATTTATACAGTGGGTGAAAGTTTTATGTAACGTGTTTATGATTTGGCAGGGGTTGGTGAGCCGCGTCTGCACACCTATTCTAGTTTGTTGCCAACATATACTCTATTTGACAACATAGCAGGTATGGAGATTTGACTATGGTAATGGCCCAGAGGCCTGTGGTGGGTTTAAAATAAAATATAAAGTAGGCAAAATGACTTCTAGGCTTAAAATCTACAGTAAATGACCCAAAGGGCAATTTGAAGCAAGCTAATAGTTATATGTGACCACATCATTAACATGTAATGAGCAATGTTACTGTCATCATGTAACTCTTCCTAGTAACACATTTCTGTATCTTACTAGGTTTATTTTTTAGTAATTAAGCATCGGAGACATCACCCAATTTTTGAGGACTGGAGTTTTAAAGCCAGGAGTTAGCATTTTGGCCGTTGCCATCTTGGTATTTTGGAGCCAAAAGTGACAGGAGAATGTCACATTTAAGCATTATGTATCGTTTCAATGGTGCTGTGCTAAGCTAAACGCTAAAAGATAGAATGTTGCAGATTTTCAACCCTTCTGACGCCAGGGTTTTTATTGGCTAAACACGGATCTCCAGGTACTGGTGCTGCTTGTGCTGCAGTACACACAGCTGGTTGAAAATTGGACGACTTTCTCTTAGGTTACCAGACAACGCTAGCTAGCTAGCTTTGTTGGCAGAGAATGCTGAACAAGACATTCCTAGGTGACAAAAGTGTTCCAATAAACTATGATGATGAAACTTTGTGTTTAAGGCACTTCCACAATGGCTTCACTTTTGAGGGACAGAAGTTTCTGCTTGCTCCAAACAGCAGTGGACCCAAACAATCAGTGTCCAGTGAGGAGATACTGGCAACTATGGGCATGGTTTAGGTGTGTCTGACAGCCAACGCTGTTTGTTCAAAACAACAATTGTGGTGATAGACAGATGGTTCATCAAATCACCTGCAAGGGATTTTTTTGAAAGTGCCTGTCCTTTCCAATGACGTCTTCTCAGATGGTTCCGTGTAACAAACCATCTGGCGGGTCATATTACAAGACTGCAAAGTGACAAAAGAGTCTAGATGCTTTGCTTTATTTCTTTTTTTGATTTGAAGCCACATAAAGATAAGAGTGTTACCATTTACAAGTGTAAGTTGAGTCCAGGTCAGAATCTCCTGTTTACAGAGGCAAGCTCAACACATATGCAATCTGTTAAAGCACTTGATTACCAAACACGGTAGTCATCAAAAACAACTTCATCGTGTTTCTTATAATAATGACATTGCCTGAACCCTCATTGAAAAGGTTTTCAACCATGTCAACTTGAAGTAACAGAGAGAGTTAAAAAACAAGCAAGCTTGACCCTTTTACCAAACAGACTAATGATACTGGATAAGTTTGCAAAACCTGCAACATTTTTAAATAATTATTGCCAGCATATTTTAATTGATTATTCCTTAAAAGAAATGGCGAACAAATGGCTGATGTGATGATCATTGCTTGGCAACTAAAATGTTGGTCCGGGACTGGTCATAACAGGCCAAACTAAGTTTAATGCAAAACACGACTATCCAACGTTCACATCGCCTATTGCATTGGCACCGGATGCTGAAATTACATATTACATATAAATCTTGTCCTGCAGATTCACGCAATATGTACGTCATCACTACAGGGAAACTGGGCTGGGTGGTGTAGGAAATGTTTTGAATGTCTACTGTAGCATCAACCATTTTCACAAAAATGACAGGCTAACATTACTATGATTTTTAGAAAGGAATGAGCAATGGGATGTCTTATGAAGGAATAGTATTGATGTGACAATGAAGAAATTAGTTGCCAATAATGATTCCCCCAACTGTGGCAATCAGTACATTTACTGGCTCTTTTCACAAAATAATGAATATACCAGCAGGGGTTTGCAAGTGTAGTTTTTTAAAGTCATTCACTACTCTGTTTAAATCCAGTGGCTGCTTTACTTAACCTATAAGGTTCTAAACTGGCAGGCTGTTTGGATTGTGTGCACTGTTTGCTTGAAAAGCCACAGCAAAGCACCCCAATTCACAACCAAATGTTACTTTCAGAGATACCCTACATGTGCTATATGAAAGGCCCTCTTTTCCCAGAAGACATGACTTACAGGGAGAGAAGCACAAGTAGAACCAATAACATTAACAATGAGTCTGTTCTATTCAAGGGTCCCAGTAAGCTGTGACAGTGAACCAGCAGCTACAATACCTGGAACCTGAAACTGAAGCAGCTAAATTGAATTCAGCATTCACTTGAGTATTCACATTTGTGCTTCTCCTACTGTAACTTTGTCATATGTAAAAAAAAAAAAGAAAGAAAAGAAATTTAAAAAAAAACATTTGAGAAGCAAAAAGAAACACTGGACATCAAAACACTTTACTACTGAAGCAGATTTTAGATTATTATTGTATATGTATTATAATTGTTGTACAGGGTAGCAACTTCTTACCTACATAACATAAGCTAGCTAGCTACGTTTATACGTTTGTGTTTTGATGCGAAATAGCATACAGTATGTAAGCATTGTACTCTACTGTGTGACAGTACAAACGTTCTGTATGATACATCAACATTTTTCTAACATTCCAATACAGCCACATAAAGATAGCACTTTTAACAATAGTGAATCAGTAGCAGTAGAAGCATGGGTAGTAGCCACTGGGGTGAATAAAAGTGTTACGTAACTAACAGTGTATTTGACAGGAAAAGCTAAAAGGCCACAATCTTAAAGATGACTCAATGTGTTTAGTTACTGCCTCCCCTTCCTTCCAATTATATCCTAGTTTCTTAAACCTAAGGGTGACTTGATTGTGAAAAAGTTTCCCCTTTTTCACTAGGCTCTGTTCCCATAATTAATACTGTGTTGTGTCTGTTTAATTCCTAATTTCACTGAAATGTGTGTGGTTATTGTTTTAATTTGTCACTTTATTAATTGACATAGTCCTGTTCAACAGATTTCAGGGGTTAATAGTGTTGGCTATGATTCTGCCTGTGGTGTGGTGAGTAACATCAGCTTAATCAAGGAGAGTGGATACAGGTTGCCTCATGAGAGTTTTCCTGAAGGGAGGAGCTGGTAAATCCTAATCATAAATAATCAGGAGAATTTTTTTCTCCCTCCGTCTTTTCTGTGGCATTTGGCTGTGAGATGGCATTACTTGCTGTTATGTTGCCTCAGTTTAATGTTTTTGTTAATCAAGAAACAAATGGCGGCCTGAAACCTCTTCTCTAGTCGTCAATCATGACATTGACCTAATGGTGTAAGGTTACATTAAGGTTCTATTATCTGCTGTGTCTGAGCCTTAGGTTCTAAGGTCAAGAGTCAAACGACGTAATCAACGTCTAAATGGAGGCTCAGTTGGTGAGGTGATGACCATGTACTGGCAGAAGAGGATACAGGGTAATATTAATGGCGTCATTGATAGTTGCAATCATCTGGAAGAGATACTTAATTCACACCCCCACCCCAATGAGGCGAACACCACTGTGAGCTTTTGTGGAGTAATAGTCTCGTAGTTTATTCTGCTTTCTCAGACATTTAAACTTTAAAAACAGTCTGAAAAAGTTATTCTTGCTGGAAAATTAATTTATGTATGCACTGGTTCTTTAAACGAGTGTAACCACGTCCTACCAATGTAAGCACTTTTAATCCCAGCACACACAGTTAAAAAATGTTTTGCTCCGACCAGTCCGAACACTGAGGTGGTCAAAGGGTGAGTTAAACCGCCGCCTCTAAGATAAAATTCAAAACCAATCAGAGCTGATCCCATTCATATCCATTATGCTCTGAACTGGATCGATAGTGACAAGGTCTGCAGCTCATCGCTCTGGGCCGTGTCAGCACAGGAAGTCCTGATCTATAGCAAAACGGTTGGCCACCAGCGCAAGCTGAAGGAGGCACAAATGAAATGAAACATGGATGTTTATCAAGCTTGGTAAGATTTATTTAGATATGTGTGTGATTAAGTGTTTGATGTTACTCTTTGAACACAATGTGAGCCAGGGGTTTATCAGAAGGGAGGGTGTCTGTGTGTAAGTGTGTGTGTGTACGTGTGTGTGTGTGTGTGTGTGTCTGCTTGTGTGCATGTTTTGTCTATTTTTCCCCTTAATGACGTTTGAAATGCTTTTTTATTTAAACCATGTTGCTTTGGTACCCCCTGAGCTTTCAAACCCCTGGGTGGTCGATATGGCCTAGTTTTTGAATTTCCTGCTGCACACGGAGAGGCACACAAACAACTGGCACACACACAATGCACCGTCAGCCCAACTCGCACACAGTGCACACAAGGCAATTTAGACCTTGTGAGCAAATGAACAGAACATGTATGAAGGTGTTTTGCTCTTTCCTTCTTTCATTCCAGAAAGGACAAGAAAAGCAAGGAGGGAAAAGGAGTTGCGAGAAGAGGAGGAGATGAGGATGGGGGGAAAGAAGGAGGAAAAGGAGGGGAAGACAGAGTATAATAATGTGTCACATTATATGGAGCCGAGCCAAGGCACTCGCTGTGAATAATCTGTGGTGGTTTTTTGCTGAGCCGGTTGTTGTAGCATTAAAAATATAATGCCAAATATGTCCCGGTGTCTGGCTGCCTTAATGATGACAGCCCAGGGGATGGATAATTAAGACAAAATGATGAGGAGTTTGCCTCTATATAGTTTTAATAATTCTCCAATAGGTCTTATTCAATGTCATTGTATAGGAAATTAATACTTTGTCCAACTATTGAGTTAGTACAACCCTATCAGTCGGAGATGCCACTATGAAGGACTATTGTACACTTAGCAGAAAAAAAATTGTCTTACAAGGTGTTCTGAATGTACAAAACTGTATATTATGTGTCATTCCACATGCCAATTCATGTAATCTCCTAAGTGAAAACTTGAATGAAATAGATTCTACCAATCTACAAGTTGTGCAGCTGTTTTATACATTAAAGCACAGAAGAATTGCCCGCCTAGCCGAACCTGCATAAAAAACACGGACAAAGAATTTTCTCTCATTATTTGGGTGAATCATGAAAGTGAATACAGATGGACAGATGGATATAGATACAACAGCAGGTGCATAGCAATAAGAATTATCACCTTGAAATGCAGGTTTAGACCTGAGTCCCAGAGTGTCTAAAATAAACCGCTCTTAAGCCAGCGTAGCTTTTACTGGGAAAGTCTGAAACTTTAAATCCAGAAAGTAAAGGCTTTATAATGTGCACTTCTGTCCTTCCTTATGACTTTCTCTGTCTGTGCTTAACAAGGAGACACAAAAACGATCTGATTGATTAACCAATTACCTAACTGACCAATTGACTCAATGATTCACACAGGGAAGTGACTTTTAATGCTAGCTGTTGTTGCTTTTAGTAAACAGTTTCCTGTGGTTAACAGTTGATTACACAAAATGCAGATAGTTATATAGTGTATATAGTATACACGGATCAATATTCCAACATATCACAAAAAACACTCCGATGATCCCACATACATATACATACGGATCCACTGAGATACACAAGTACAAAGCTGACACACACAAACACACACACATTTCATCCCACATGCTCTGCAAATAGAGAGCAGGATGTTGCAGACATTTGAGAGAGAGAGTGTGAGAGAAAGAGCTTGCTAGGGGTAGGTGGACCGATGAAGTGGTGACTCAGGAAAGAGATATGAAAAGAAACTATTCAGCACTTGGAGGTATTCTTCCTCCTCCTTTCTACTCGCTCACTCTCTGCGGACGGTAACGTAACATGTGATAGACATGGATCTCACTGTGGCCTTTGACCTCAATCTACTTTCTCCATCCATCTTCTCTCCTCTCTCTCCTGTCCTATCACTTTCCTGTCATCCTGTCTCTTTTTGCCCTCATGCCGGAGAGTGTCCAAAAGCCAGTTTTACCTCTTTTACAGTGACACGGGTCGGACCAGGGTTATCTGACCCATGTTCAGCCCTTCGTTTTGTCAATTCAAACCAAGCAAGTCAACATGGTCTAATCCCTGGTCATGACAATTCAGATCTGACCAGGAGTTATGCATTATAATGACTTCACAAGCAGGAAATTGGAGAGGAGTTTACAAGTCATATTCAGTGAACAGCTAAATGTTGTCACATACTCCAGTCCAGCTGTACACCACCAGAACTAGTGTTTTGCACTTGGATTCCACATTGTACGGTAGGGTCTCTGCAGCCTCTCTCTGCAGAGAAATTCACAGACAGAGAGAGAGAGAGACGTGCATAAGAGAAATAAAGGTTATTTTATGATTGTTTTACAGCGATTGCGTTTTAAAGCACAAATAATGTATCCTCTTTTTGTGGAGAAATGCACTTATAGTGTCATTCTCCTCTGAATTTCATTAATTGACAGTGTAGCAGTGAATAAGGAAGTAGGGGACTCTAATATCAATTTATGTGTAGTCTCGCATTGCCAGACCTATCTCTCCAGCGCTGTGGAATAAGGTCTGGCTACACCACAGAAACATTCCAGGATCGAAGAAAAAAATGCCCGGACGTGCTGACAGTTGCTCTGCAAAATAATCTCTGGAAGGAACTCGTTTGTGGAAAATTTGCAGCCCGCAAAAGAAAACATCACATAAAATATTGAGTTAACTGTTCACACAAAACAGAAATGTGAAATATTTCAATAACTGGACACATGGTTAAATGTAATTTGCTCTAACTAGTGAAGAGGCGTGTGTACTTTGTCCACAGCAAGCATTTGTCATTGTATGCAGGGCACTGGTGCGGTTTGTGGTTGGTGCCACAGTTCTGGCATGTTCGTCCTCTGAGTAGTGCACAAACTTTTTCCCAAGTATATAAGCCCAGCTGGTTTAACTGTTCATTCCCTGCTGATACAGCTTTATATTTCCTTCCTTCTTTTTAACACATCAGCACATTTCAGCGCTGAAGATCTGGTTAACATTAAGCTTCAAATGCTCCTCAAAAAAGTTCCACAGAATGTCAGGCCTCTGCAGATGTTCCTAGCTTGTTTAGCTTCATCCTATAGCTCCTCATTATCTAGGTAAAGACACATTTTCTGTCTAAATACTGAGATAGCCATATTCAAAACTGGATTGGAACTGTTCATTGTCGGTAAATGGGATGCCATTTTGTCTGTGTATCTGCGTAGGCACGCACTTTTGTTGTTCCCCGTAGCCACCTAGCTTGCTCCAGCTAGCTGCTTCCCACTCACCAGTCTGCCGATAGACTCACGTCAGGCACAGAGCGGGTCTTTTATCACTGCTACCATGTGGTGTTATTTATGAATCAATGATGAGGACTTGAGGATATATCCAACGTAACTTTACTTCCATCGTAGGACACATTACACACATGCAGGTATGACTACGTCATTCATATAGTTAATATCCCTCCGCCTAGGGTTGTAACAATAACAAAAAAACTACAATACGTTTATGTTTAAAAGCATGATGAGGAAAAAGTTTTGCAGTGACCCGTGACAACTATGAGCCCCCCGGGTTCAATAAAGTATCTCTTCTTCTTCAATGAGATAATTTGTCCCTCCCTGTTGTTAGTGACGTTGTCTGGTCATATGCAAATCACATTAAAACTGGCCCGCGTCCAACCCACCTCACCACCTGGGTTGTGAAGCTGATCCAACCCTGGCTGAGCCCTCAGTGTGAAAGGGGTATTTGTGAGTAGCAGCAATCAACCAAGCCAGGATTGCAGTTAATGAAAGAGAGGATCATCAGGAGATGGTACCCAAACCTTTTGCTTGCAGAATATTTGATATGAAATTATCATATGAAAGTGAAATAGAAAAAAAATATATAACACTTGTAAAATGAAATTCTGCTGTGGTTGGCAATGTTGCCTCACACCAAAAAAGAATTGGTTTGAAAATGAAATATTAGATGTACGTATTTGTATTTTTTTTTTTTTTAACTCTCTCTAATGTGAAGAAAGGAAAGTTTCATATGTGTGATTTGGACATTTTATTTTCTGCTCTCCATGTTGTCATGTTCTTTTTCCTGAAAATGTCAGACAGTATGTTATACCATGATGTAGACTACAGTGCTAGTTCTCAAACGAGGCGTTTTTAGAAATCCAGTTGTTACATAAAGGACTGTTATCACTGTAGGAAAGCCTTGTATGGGTAATTTGGTAAATGTATAATCTGATATACTATTGACATATGGCTATAGTACCATGTTGCTGGCTTTCCTTTATGTTTTCTCTCTCGTCTCTCTCTATATATATATATATTCCCATGGAAATGGTGTAGCCGAGGTGGTGAGCCACAGATGTTGACGCATCTTGTCCCATAATCAATTCTGTTAGTGAATTATGGGTGTAAACTATACCCAGGCTCAATAAACATGTGGCGGAAATAAGTGGAGGATTTTTCAATTAAAGTTCCACTCTCTCACACTGCACCTCTCTCTCTCTCTCTCTCTCTCTCTCTCTCTCTCTCTCCCTCTCCCTCTCCCTCTCTCTCTCATTTGAATTCAAAGGGGCTTCATTGGCTTGAAAGTTTCAATAACAATGTTGTTAGTCAAAGCTTCAACATGAAATGTGTCCAAATATTGGGACAAAATACGAACAGTTATACATCTACTTGTATGGCCAATATGAAACACAAATATGAAAACAAACGTTATTAAGCAACATGAAGGGGGAAACAAAACAAGAAACAATGATAAAATAAATTAAATTCTAAGACATCTTAATAGGACTTATTTGCTAAGAGAAGATTGGAACTGATTAATTTATATACAGTATATATTTTACTTATGTTATTTTCTCTCTCTCCCCCCTCTCTCTCTCTCTCTCTCTCTCTCTCTCTCTCTCTCTCTCTCTCTCTCTCTCCTCCTGAGCTTATCTCGGTGCGCATCGTCAGCATCAGTTTGAAGTGAGATCTGACAGCCGCTACCTTGCCCGCTCCTTTTTCGGTTCCTTTCACTCTCTGGTTATCATCGCAGCTCGTTAAAGAGGTATAGGCTACAGTTTCGGATCAGTGGGCTAAACGTGTGAAATTATTGGTGTACTTTTTGGGTGGTGGGGGGGAGGGGGGGTTGACCTCAATTGCCGCCTGGGATGTAAGAGTCTATGGGCTGACGTGCTTTCTGTCATTGTGGTCTTACCTTTTCTCTTTGCAGTTTGAGTCGGGACTGTGGGAGCGCGTCTGATCGCTGTCTCCAACTTGGGGTGAAGAAAGACAGGGGAAACTCCTCGGGATTCTCCGTCCACCGAGCTCTTTTCCGGATATTCTGGTGAGCACACTTTGACCAAATTGCTGCTTGATTTTTTTTTTAATCAATTTTCCGGGCAAACGTCTAAAAGTAGTAGCCTACTCGATCTTTTTCTTTGCTGATTTTAAACGGGCGTGTCTAAAAGACCCGGGCACTTTTGTCTTCTTTTTAAATATCAGCGTGATTCATGAATCGTTTGCTCATGCCAAGAACTGAAATAGACAGCGTAGTATCGCAACTCGTTCACTACTTCTTTTAAATGTGTACCCCATGGCAACGAAGTTCGCGCTTATTAGCCTAGATGCTTGAAAATGAAACGTGGCCATTTGTGACAATTATCAGTCAGTGATTCCTATCGCGGAGGGTTAAAAGAGTAGAAAACAGCCGTCCGGGGTGAGGGAGGTGGGGAGATGTTAGATGATTGGGGAGGGATTGAGGAGTGTGAGAAGAATTTGGGGGATCCCTCGGGGAAACGCTGCTTCCCTTTCTTTTATGAGAGGGATTGTATTACTCTTTTATTTCACTACTATGATGGCATTGCCTGATATTGTTTTAAAACCTCTACTTGATATGCTATTGTCAGTGCCATTGCTCCCAACATCCTACGGTGCTGCTGGCTCTGCTGCAGGCAGAAATCAACGGGACCATTTGCTGCTTTTTATTGTTGTTTATCAATTAAGCTTGTCTATAATGGAGATATCACTCTTCCTTCAACATAAAACATTGCTCTCCCACACACCATCCGTTAGCATCTCACCTCCCACATAGCCACACTTGCTGTCCACAGCCGATAATCTGGTTATGTGCCACCATTTGCACTAATAGAGAGTCCCTACTTAACGTAATGACAACTCGATCTGTCAGCCCATGCACAACAGAGGGCCGCTTAAAGGCTCATAAGCGGTGTCATCAAGGGCAGATTGAGATGCCATAAAGACACAGAGGACACGAAAAAGTGCCTGTGGAGGTTGTTTGAATAGTTTGTGATGTGTTTTATTGGCAATGTACAGTATGGGGCTGTGATTGTGAAACATGTACAAGAATGTGTGTCTGTGTATGTGTGTGTGTGTGTGTGTGTGTGTCAACCAGCTCTGCTCAGTCATGTGTATGCAAGGAAAGAATAAGTGAGCAAAAAGAAAAGAGGGACACAGTGAGAGAGAGAGAAAGAGAGAGAGAGAGAGAGATTATGCTAACTCAAAGTATTGGAGAAAGAGAGGAAAACCCATGTAAGCAGTTTTTCTTTTAGCTTATATATTTATATATTTAGCTGTCAGGGCATTTACTGATACACAGTAGGTTTTTTCTGGCTTTGACATGCTTGTCACCAGCATGAGATTTATATAAAAGATGGCTACTGCTTGTTTTAACTTAGCTACGTGACTGCAAGATAAACAAGGGGAGGCTAAGAGGATTGACCAGACAAGACCACCAACTGAAATGCAAATGAGGCTGGCTTATAACTCAGGTAACATGAGAGGAAATAACATTTTATAGGGTCCGCTGTACTGTGTCTCCAATTACTTTTTGCAGTGGCCTAAAAAAGCTACAAGTGAAAGCGCAGGAAGAAATGATGCGCCGCTAGTGGGGTGAGCTAATAGACATTTGATCGTCAGAAATTATCTCATGTTTCTAGCTATATTAGTAGTAATGTATCAGAGGAAATGTTTTTCAATCGGTAAGTGTTTGTGTCATCCTTCCTCAGTTTACATCCTGTATTCTCTTTAGCTTTGGTCAAGGATTCACACAAATGTTTCAGTAATGGTTTGACACTCATTGTAGATATAGCCAGGCAATCATGCAATGAACCGATCATTTAGCTTTGGCAACCCCAACTATCAGTTTTTTGTCTGGTCAAAATGAGATGAAGTATTCTCAGATGATGTGTTGACACGGGGTCACTGATGGCAGTCACGATAATGATGATGATGGCAGTGTTGCGCTGGCTCTTTATAATACCGATCATCTGACTATCACTGATACTGATGATAAAAGTAGGTGCATTACATCATGGTGATAAGGGTGTTACAGTGCTGCAGTCAAAAGGAGGGCGCTACATCTTACACCAGAATAAGATCAAATAGACTTGTTTTCCCAGAATGCTCTTCATTCTAAAAGCTGGGTGAGTTAAATTGGGACAGAGACAAACACCGAGTTAAGGAGCTCTCCGAGAAGCGGACAAGTTAAGTATATTTTGACAGTAAGAAAGAATGGACGGACTAGTATTCAGTGTTGTTATTGAGATGGTGGGCTGGCAGCATCATCACAGTCTTAAGAACATGACAGTCCGTGCAAAATGGTAGCGGCATACAAAGCCAATCCTGATTTTTTCATGTGACAGATTGTGTTTTTTTTTTTTTTCCTCCGGTTGTTGTTTGTTCTCTCAGATGCAGACGCACTAAATCACACATACCAGACACATTCTCAATCAAATGTACTTATGCGCATTATCTATTTTTTAACATGGACTAATATGACAAAAAAAGCGTACCCAATACCCAAAAACACATTGATGCAGGCCTTGAGTCCCACTTGCCCACACACTTAGGTAAAACCTTTTTGTGTCTTGGACGTATCAACCCATTCTGTCATACAGTATAGTCCATGGCCCTGGGCTTAAAATATCTACGTACAGACACACACCACAGACACACACAGTTTTAGCAGGGACAGCCCTAGTGTGCTGGCACCAAACCAAAGAGCTGGTGATAACGAGGTTGAAGTTAGTTAGGATTTTAGCTGCGCCTCAACCTCCTAACACCCTTTCTAAATCTGATTCATCCCAAAATGAGATGTTTTTCCAAGAGAGGGAGATGAAAACATTCTCTCTCTCCCTCTCTCTTTTTCTCTCCCTCCCTTCTTCCCATGCCAAATACAGTTGGGCTCACACCCCCTCCCCCTTTCTATTACTCTCATACTCTCACACACTATCTGTTTCACACCCCGTTCCTCCCTCCCGTTCTCTCACATCTTTCTCTTCTCTCCTCCCTTGGCACCTCGATGTGTTTCTCTTTAATTGAGATGCATTTCAATGTGGTGCAAATTAGCTTTATACAGCTCCGGTCTATACTTGCAACCTGTGCATGTGTGTTTGTGAGTGTGCCTGTGCATGTATGTGCACACTTGTAATCTATATATATGTGTGTGTGTGTGTGTGTGTGGCTGTGTGTGTGTGTGTGTGTGTGTGTGTGTGTGTAAAGAATTCCCACAGTTGAAAGTGAAGGCGCTACCTTCCTGTTTGTTTTCTCTAACGTGTCTCGTGATGCCTCCTCTTTCCCATTAACTTACATTTTTTGAACAGCATTACGAACATTCACTGCATGGGACTCCTTAAGCGTGTGTTTTTGGCTGGAGGAATTAACTTGGCCCCCCCTTCGAAATCAGATCTGTGCATCTGAGAGATGACGGTGCATGGCAGCTCATTAGGGAGAGGGTTGGTAATCAGGAGGGTCGGGAGGGGTCATGTTTCAGTTATGCAATGCATGTCTTCTTCAGCTGATTTGATCTGGTGCTCTTTGCTAAAGGCAAAGGCTGGATGGGGACATTCTGGACACGGTGCAGGGTGACGGCACAAATGCAGGGTAGCTAATGTATTAAAAATCATGTTTTGCGTAACAAGCAAATCCTCGCAAGTTTATGGGTTCATGTAAGTGTTCTCTTCTTTTGAGAAACTTGGAAATTATCTAAAAAATGTGAATGCTGGTTTCTAACCTGGGGGTAAATATGAGGTGTTACAAAATGATTAGCAAGATGGGGGGAAAAAACAACAAAAACATTTGTGCTATACAACTTTAGGTCTCTTTTTGATCTTTCCCTTATCTTTTCTTTTTTTAATAATGAAATACTGGATTGTTTTAACTTTTCATGCCCTTTTTAAAATACTTCAAAAAAAAAAATGAGATAAATATTCTTTAGTTAAACCTGTGATACGTGTAGAAGTACAAGTAGTAGACATTGCTTTTTTTCAAGGGTTTATTTCCAAAGAGGTCAGCAACCACTCAACATGCAGCCTCACCATAACCTTTCTCTGTGATAAAAGTTCAGAAGTAATAGAGTTACATTGATTTATTTATCTCACCCAGTGGCAGTATCCTGAAGCAGGTTTTGCCAGGTGCTCTCTGGTATGTGCATGTCCGTGTGTAGGCATCGGTGTGCAGTGTGAACATGTCATGGAGCATTTTGTGCCACTTTTTAATCATTTAATTTAATAATTTTTATCACTATTAACTTTGTGTCTGTGTGTGCGTATGTATGCACACACGCATGTAAGAGAGCGAGAGGAGTCGTTAGGGAGAGTGATGCTGACAGTGGGGTGACCTTGGGGTTCCCAGTCTTCCTCCTGTCAATGAAGGGGATGACTTAGTGCCTCCCACCCAACCTACGATGGCTCATTTATTATCATTAGGCACACAGTCAAAAGATGCTGCTCAAGCCCTCAAAACCGAGTCTGCGGATGTGTGCACTTGTCTCTGTGTGTGTATCATTGAGAGTGAGAGACAACAGGACAGAGAGACAACTCTTATCTCTTGTGATAAGTGCTGCTGTCTGAGCATATGTGTCTGTCAGCTTGTGTCTGTCACAGGTGTGCTTGCCTTTGTGTTTGCTTCCGAACGTGCATTTACACAACTCTTGACGCTGGACACATTGCCTGTCAGTCCACATCTGCCTGTGAGTCACGCCTCCCTGCCTGCTGACCATGCACCATAAACAACAGTTCATGTCATAACCCTAACCTTACGTCACCTCAGGCAGTGAGTAACATCAGTGGTATATGGGTGCATCAGGGAGGCCTCTGTGCTATCGTTTTTCAATGTGATGGATGGAGACTTCTGCAGGCCAGTCAATACCCAATCTGAGCCCCACTGTCCTGATTTAAGATACAGCAGCACCCAGGTGACACACTCAGAGGCACGCCACTTTAATCACTCTGAGAATCAACTCTACACTGCCAAGATTGGTGTGTGTGTGTGTGTGTGTGTGTGTGTGTGTGTGTGTGTGTGTGTGTGTGTGTGTGTGTGTTAGTATCTCACTCAGTCAAGCCCTGCTGTAATCACACAACGATCGGCAAGTGCCTACACTTCTGACAGAGTTAACATTTCTTAGGAATTTAAAGGGAGTTACATAAATAACGTTCACAGGAGAGGATTTATGCTACTTGTGTAGCTTGAACGGCAACAGATAACATACACATAGAGTTATCTTAAAGGGAATACAATTTGTATGAGCCTTGTGTCAACTGAAACATCTCATACATTAACCCTGTCTCCTACCAAACCCACCCTTTAAATTGCTTTGCCAAATGGATGATATGTAATTGTGTTTGGTTTAAATTCAATGTTGAGAGGGAGAGAGAGAGAGAGAGAGAAAGAAAGAGTGAGAGAGATGACATGTGTCCCACATGTTATGTTGGTTAAAGAGGGAAATATTGTGGTTATGATGAAATAATATTAAAATCAATGCATTCATTCAGTAAGTTACTTTTTCCAAACAAGCCATTACACCCCAGACATACATCAGCTACCTAAACAAACCCTTAAAAACATAATTTATTTGCATCTGAAACAAATTTTTATTGGACATGGCTGCATTCACATGTGTCCAAATCTATTGTGTTTTATGTAAGGATGGAAAAGTGAGAATGCTTCGTGAGGGTAAGAGTGGGCAACTTAATTTGGGTATCATCAATGTGTACAATCTTCCTGCTGTTTTTGGTTTATGAGCGCATCATGCAGGAGAAAACGCTTTAGTATGTGCGGTAATCAAGGGAAGATTGTGTTTGAATGAGTGAGCGGTTGCTTGTCCCTACTTTATCAGAGAGTAATCTGTTTGCACTGGTTCAAATTGTTCCTCCTTGACATGTCATCATTCACATACATGCACAACACATACTTACTTGTGTACATAGAAACACACACACACACGCACAGACACACACACACACACACACACACACACACACACACACACACACACACACACACACACACACACACACACACACAGCCAGCTCCAGCCCCTCCACATTGGCTGTTAGTCTAATTTATGAGGTGCCGTTAATTTGGCCTAAACGTTCGTTGCGAGACCTCCCTCCTCTCTCATCCCTGCATCCGTCCTTCTCATCTTCCCTCTCATCAGTCACTCGGCAGAGTAAATCAGAGGGGTGGTATTGCACAGCAGGCAATACATAGACTGGACACCTTGACTAATATACCGCTGTCCTTCTCCCTCCCACTCTCTCTCCCTGTCTGTCTAACTCTCTCCATCCCTCTCTCCATCTCTCTTGCCCGCTGTCTAAATCAAACTTGGCTCCTCTCTTCTCATCTGTTCCTCTTGTAGATTGGCCACTTCCTCATTACTATCTACACTTCTTTCACCTTTCCTATGCTTGTTTCCTGTGCCCTTACTCTCCACCCTTCTCCTTTTCCCCACCCACTGTCTCTCCATAATTCTGTCCTCTGCCTTCTTCCTCTCTAGTCTCTTTCTTTCTCAATTTCACTCCCTTACCTTTCTTACCTTGCCTTTCTCCTCTTTGCCTCCTCCCCCATTCTGCTGTTCTCATGTTAGGTGCAAATTTAGAACAGAAGGCATGAGGTGTGTGTGCGTGTGTGTCTGTGTGTGTGTGTGTGTGTGCGAAAGAGAAACTAGATGAAAGCTTCTCAGAGTCCCCATACAGCACTCAGATGGGCCTGATTAAAAACCTAAAGCCTTTCATCCACATTTAGGATTCACATGAAATCAGATATACACACTCAAATGCAATCAATCACACAAACACACTCACATGAACACATGCATTTACACATTAACACACACACACACACACACACACACACACATCTTCCTTTCATTTCTCTCTTTTGCTCCTTTTACTCCCTAATTCTGTCTTTCTCTTTTTTTTCTCTTTCTCTGTGTCACACTCTCTGAACCACAAACATGTACTGTAGTGACCGGCTGTGGGTGATTTTTTTCCTGTTACAATGGAAGTGAACAGAAAGGGCTTAAGGCACCTGAGACTCCCTCATTGCTTTACGCCACATTGTTCTCCTTAATTCCATACACGGCACACACTTGCACAGGGAGTAACCCTGTGCTGTATGCATTGTTCTGGACTGCAAGGCACATCGATACATCACTGTGCATCCCTCCACCTCTTTCTCTTGCCTCTTGCTGTCTCTTTTACATCTTTCACCATACTCTAAATAGTTCACAACAACTATTTTGATAATTGATAATGGTGTTTGTTTAAGAAAATAAAAACCTGAAATGTTCAGGTTCCAATGTGATTAACTGCTTGTATTCTTAGTTAGTTCAATTAGTATTGGGGTATGAATAGTTGTTGGATAAAACAAGACATTTTTATTGACAAAAGTATTAATTGATTAATTAAGTAAATTGTCAGATTATTTTATAATTTATTTAATTGTTAGTCGCCGCTCTAAAGAAAGCAAGGGTTAAATAAACATAAAATGTAACCCGGAAAAAACTTTTAATGAAATTTGTTGTTGCATACAATACCAACAATCATACTGATATATCCATGATAGCCTTTGACACAAAATATAGAATAGAATCACAGTTGGGAAGGCTTTATAGGTATACACATGTAGAACAGAACAGTTAACCAGTGTGTTTCAGTGGGAGCTCTTTACTTGTTAGATAGATATTGCGTACTCGTCCATACAACTGATTTGTGAAATGTAATTCACTAAGTAGTACATTCAGGTTGTGTTCTTTGGGAACAATCAGAACTTATCAGATTCTGAAAATACTGGCAGCTCACTAAAACAGTCGGGCAAGTACAGATGAATGAATTATTACCAAATAATACATTATTTTCAATTAGTCTTTTCGGGGATTGCTCGACACAATAATTATTTTACTCTTGAAAAGAATTCAACACGAATTTAATGTAATAATATATGGATGTAGACATGTGAACAGCACCTCCTTTATTTCACAACTCTGCATTCACCAGGGTTCAACACTTTCAACTTCAATAAAAATGTAATGACGGACATGAAATTTGCAAATTAAGTACGGATTTGGTGCATTTTCTTGTGTGAATCCATTATGTGGCTGCATCCCTGTGAGATCTCTGGGAGGCCGGCCAAGTGTCTCTGGCTGAGCCATCTCTGTTCGCTGTGTGCCTGTTCAGTCAGCCACATAGAAGATGGATAGAACCACCAGTCTCCTCACCCCTCTAGTTGCACCAATGTAATCAGACCTCAGCAGCCATAAAACACCGGCTATGGACACACTGCCTTGCCTGCTGTCACACATACACAAACACACACCCACACAGACACCCACACGTGGAAACAGAATCCCAAGTACACAGATACAGACAAATGAATGCAGGTGTAGACTTGTGCACAAGGACAGATTCTGGGTGTGCAAGTGTAGACACAAGCTTCAAACACACAAATGTGAAAGATTGTTTACATTGACTCAAACATGCATATCTGTATGCATTGACACATATAGGTACACACACACTGAACTTAAGTTTAGGCGTCAAGTGCTGAGTGGTGAAGATCTTGCTCAACATGTCCCACTCTGCTGGGGCAGAAAGGATGTCTTCTGGCCCAGGGGGGGTCTTCAACATGTTGCTCATCCTGCTATTGTGTGTGTGTGTGTGTGTGTGTGTGTGTGTGTGTGTGTGTGTGTGTGTGTGTGTGTGTGTGTGTGTGTGTGTGTGTGTGTGTGTGTGTGTGTGTGTGTGTGTGTTTGAGTGCGCAAGTGTGTGTGTGTTATATGAAAGCTTGTGTCTTTATCTCCCTCCCTCACTGTCTCTTCCCCTCCATCACTCTTTTAGCACCTCTATCAGTGTCTGTTTCACCCCTCACCACCGCCTGCGTCTCGGGCCATTTTGGGTCTGTTTGTCTTTTTGTTATCCTATGTCTTTTGTTCTTCTCCTCAACAAACTAAAACTCAGTGGCTCCCTTATCCATCTCGCCGTCACTCTCTCACTCCAGCTTTGCGGTGTGAACAATGGTGGATGACAGCTTGAGGTGATTTACTGCTGGATCCTGTCTCTGTCAGGTGTCGAGACGAAAGGAAAGCAATGAAGGAGGGAAGAGAGGGAGAAGCAGATGGAAGACAGAGCAGTGCACATGGAGATAAAGAAAGGGGAAGGAAATAAGAAAGAGAAGATTATGCAGAGGAACCTAGAATGAGAAGTAACATTTTTAAAGAGTATAGACTACAAAGAGAGGCTACACTATGTGCCTTTAATTGTAGTTTTGCAGAATTTCTCTACACTAAGACAGAACTCAGTCTCCCTTGTCTCTTGCTTTCCTTCTTCTCTCTCAGTTTTTCACCCGAACAAGTGAATTCATGCTCTCAGGTCAAGGTGAAACTTGCATTCACTCTGACCTAAAATAAATTTGTTTTCCTTTGTAAATGCAAGATTTTGCTGATCTCACATTCTTGTTTAAAACCGACTTTCTCGGCGGTTCAGTGCTGAAGGTTTTGTGAGGGGTTAAAGTTGCGGCAGAAGGGTCACTGTGAATGTGTTTAACCCACTAAGAGACCATTCATACTCTGTAATGGCTCCCAAGAGGAAACACATACATACAGTACATCCTCAAAGACCAGGCTGACTGTCTTTGCAACAGAACATTTATTTACATCACATACATACACACACATTACTTTTGCTGCGCTTGTGAGGGCCATCCATTTATCACTGTTTTTCTGTCATTCTACTATTATTAGTCACTATAATATAATTCACAGTGGCAGGATGCATTGCATGTTGATCAATTGACCCTAATGGAACCAAACTACAGTAAACTGAATCATCTATTATGTCACTTGTACGTCATTTTCTGTAGTTATTCACTTCCTCTTTGGCATACACTAATTAATGTTTCCATTGGTTCCATGGTTACATGGTCAACTAAACTAAAATAGTTCCAAAAACATGTTGTGGCTACCACATATTAAATTAATATTGAACATCCAAGTTGGTCATAATACAAATTTCACATTAATTCAATAAAATGCTTTCAGTTTTTCATGTACAGATTAATGTGCAAACATCTAGTATATTAGCTGTTGCTGAGAAATTGCTCATAAAGTGCAACTGCTCCACATCCTGTTAGGACAAAAATAGCCTTGCATCATAACAACACAAGGGGCTGCACAGGTGTGGGAGTGAGGCTACAGGTAGTGGTGAGAAGATGAGATACAAACCAGCATCTCCAGATTGAAGCCTTATCATGCAACAAGACACTGCAGTTTATACTGTACTCCTATTAGGAAGGATTTTACAACTCTGCAAAGTGGTCAGCAATAATTTGCTCCTTCGTCTAGACACCTCTGAGTAAAACAGCTGGATTAGCATGTCGTCACATAGCACAAGACTATAGATTTACAGACCAACACTGCATTCCCCACAACACCAATTCATCTATCTATAAGAAACATGCAGATGATGTGTGTCTGCAACTGTCTTTTGCAAAGTGACTTTTAGTATTCAAATGTGACTCTTTGATCACACCAGGATGAATTTATTGTCAGACTTGTACACCCTGTGACTGGTGGTCAAGTTCACACTATGTAAGTCTTTCAGTGACAAAGATGCTGGCAGCAATGTCAGTACATTCTGGACACCTAATGTCATTAAAACATGGCTCATCTTCAGAAGACTCCTGCTTACAATGACCACTTTTTTCCAGATAGAGTATAACAATGGTAAATAACAATGAATGCATTGTTCAGACTATTATTATTATTAATATTATTATTAATATTCGATTTAACCATTTGCAATGAAGAGTTGATACTAAAACTGAGTATCTCAGTATTCAAATTTCAGACTTATTGGTGGACTTAGGTCTAGCCACTCAGAGTTATGAGGAATTTACCCCAAAATGATATGTAGCATGTAGTATTAGCACGTGCCTGATTTAGCTTCCTTTTCACTCCCACTACCTTTCCCTTTCAACAATCATGGTCTTTCCGCTGTCCCGTGCATGAGCATGTGGCTAGTTCTGAGACACTGTGTTTGTTTCCCATTGACAGAGCCACGGCTGTGTATGAACACAGGATGTTGTTTTTTTCAGCGCAAACACATAACAAATAGCTAGCAGGCCTGCCATGAGGAGATATTTGCTGAATTTGACAAAAAACATTGGATTTGAATCACAAATTCCACCTTTTAACCTGTATAACGTAACTGTTTTCATATTTCATTGTACTGTGTCCCTATTGCAATAAACAGCATGCCTGTATTTCACAGGTAAATAAAAACTCTTCATAAGATTTGTTCTCCCATGGACAGCAAAACAAAAACACTCACATTTCCAACGCAAAAATGTTCAACACAAAAACATGGAAAACGTGTGTGCACGCATGAATGGCCACATTATGTGCTGTGGAGGAAAAAACAGAAAACAAATGCGAGAGAAAACAGAAAAGGAGATGGTTTGAGGCACCCATCTGTCAGAGAAAAAGAGGAGAAACGGGCTGAGAGACAGACAGAGTTGAGAGAGTGAAGGCGGGGAAATTGACTAACTGCAAACAGCATGTGAAAGTACAGACATGGGCTGTGAGACAGTCACAAAAAACAGAGGGAGGAAGCAACTGAGTACAGAGACAGAGAAGACACAGATACAGGAAGAGGGAGTGAAAGACGGCAGCCTGAGAGAGTGACAGAGTGCAGTCCTGAGAGGGAGAGTGTGTGGGTGAATGTGAGAGCAGTGCTAGCTAACTCGTCTGTCAATCTGAATCTGTGATTGACACCTAGGGGTCCAGTGCTCCTCTGTTAGCCCACAGGCTCTCCCTGTCAGCATGTCAAGGTCAGGGTCACACACACACACGCACACACGCACACACACACACACACACACACACACACACACACACACACACACATAACAAGAACACAAGTTTTGTGAGAGACAAACACATCCTTACATGATATGAAAAAATTGTGTGGTTGTGCATATGGACAAGGAACCTTTTTGTGTCTACACACACACACACACACTCACACACTCACACATGCACACACACACACTAACAGCAGACACACATGCAGGCGCAGTCTAGCAGAGGTGAGGTCTCCTGTTGGGTGCACTCTTGCTGACTGGACCTTAACCGTTGACATACTGTATGACCTTTGACCTTTACACTGTCAGCAATACATTCTTTAGCCGGACCTATCTATCAAATCAGTGCGTTCTTGCATGTGTACGTGCATGCGTGTGTCTGAAAAAAATGAATGACCATAGTATAATTTCACTAACACCAAATATCTTACCTTTGAAATTAGAACAGACAGAAAAACAAAGTATTTTAACGACGTTTTCCCCCAGTTTTCCACATAATCGATAAAAAAAGCTAATGGCCATAGATCATTTAAGCACAAAAAAGCTTGGATTTAATTCTGAAATTGCTGTTTATACATACATAATTATCCATGTCCTTGTAGGTACACTGTAGGGGACAACATTGTTATTGAGTTATTGTTTTCATTTTTTCTCACAGTGTGAAAGTCAGGTGAAAACCTTCTTTTATGCATGCATATAATTAACATATTTTATATTGAAAGACATTATCAAACCAAAAGCCAAATCTGTACATATTTAATTGCAGATGGATTTGTTTGCATAATGTACTGATATAGATTTTTTTTTTAAGTATTTTTTTTAAGTATTTACAGTATATTCATGGTTATTTAAAAAATGTTTAGGTTTACTTTGAATGTGAATAAGAGCAGATTATGTTTTCTCTCACAACCTGATCTTAGATACGTTTTTTGATCCTCATTGACCTTCCCAAAATTCACCAACCAATTTGAGCTGCAATGTCAGTTTTGAAATAACACATATGCATTTCATAACACATTTCATTACACTTATTTTAATCATTGCAGGAACACCCCTACATTAGAAGTGGTTTGGAGACTGCTGATCTGTCTAAGCAGCTTTCGTTAATGGAAGATGTGATGTGTTCTTACTTGACATGTGTCTGTGTAGATTTCATGTCATTTTTTTAAATATTACATGCACACACACATTATCCTAATGAGGGGGAGTGTCCATCTGTCAGTCTGTATGTGTGTGTATGTTTAGGTTTGTGTGTTTACCAGTAGGGGTTTGTGACTAATGGGGTCATTATTGATGCTGAGTCAGGAATACCGCTGATTGCAATGGTTGGATACCGACCTAACGAGTGTACAAATTCACACCTCACATGTGCATACACACTCTCTCCCTCTGTGTCTCTCTTACCCACACACACACACACACACACACATTTTCATTTCTTTCAGGCTCTCATAGGTGCACTTATACACATAAACCTCCCACCTCAGCTAATTAACTTACTCACCGAGCCATCCCTCTCTCAACCTCTCTAGACCTTCACACACACACACACACACACATATACACACACACACACACACACACACACACACACCTAAAACGTAGCACACTGTAAGTACACACACTGGTACATACAGTACTTACTTACTTTTTTACATAAAGATGTAGGTTACATTACACAGTTAACAGATGGAAAAGTTTATTTGGTTAGAAACAGCTGTGAGAAAACCCACTCCATTATGTGTTCACAGGCAAATATCCAAGGCTCAATGATATAAGCCATGTTCCAAGCATTACATCAGACAAAACCAGTGCTAGAAATGGGCCAGTATATTGAGATCATTGTCCACATGAGTACCCTTACTTACTTCTTACTGCATGGTGAGTAGGTACGTACACACCCCCGAACACCTGCGCAACGCAGGCATGAACGGGTTTGTATGATATCATGCAAAAAGTCATGGCTCCAGACTTTGGTCCAGGCTGAAGAATCTGAACTGTTCCAAAGATTGCCATGCCAATTTTTACAGACATTCATGTTGCCCAGAGGATGAATCCGGAAGACTTCAGTGATTCCTTCTCTACACCTCTAGCATCGCCATTAGGTCAACGTTTCCACTTCTGTAGCAAAATATTTCTACTACAAGATGATTGGCACACATTTCTGGTACAGACATTCATTGTTTCCAGATAATGTCATAGATATAGAATAATTGTTTTATATATCTACGGATGATGTCTCCTGATGACATTGATGATCCCCTGACTTTTTTTCTATGGTCACCAGCAGGTTGACATTTGTAGTTTTCAGTTTGCATCAATTGGTCATAATTTGTCCTGTACTTTTGTGTATATGTAACAGTTTTGTTTACAATGCATTTTACAGTCTCATAGAACTGCTAGCATGATTGTAGACTCACTTGTCAATCTGTCTTGTGTGAGTCTTTCAGTTGTATAGAAGTGCAATAGTAAATCACTTAAATGTCCCTTTAACTTTATATAAAATGAATAATAACATGTAACAATGTGCCTGTGTATTTATTCAGCTGGTTACCATCTTTGTGTGTGTGTGTGTGTGTGTGTGTGTGTGTGTGTGTGTGTGTGTGTGTGTGTGTGTGTGTGTGTGTGTGTGTGTGTGTGTGTGTATAGTCTTTAGCACTAGTCTGGCTATCACCAGACCAAGCCAAGCTCAATAGATTTGAGCCTGCTCTGAATTTTCTCTCAACAAAAGGCTTGACCAACGGGCATAGTGGCATTTTGTGGCCGCTACGTTGAATGTAAACAAGAAGTTGCTTGGCCGCTTCTCTATCTTCATTGTTGTGGTGGGTTGGCCAGAGTGGCTAGGATGGTGGTAGGTAGGCAGACTCAGACATTGTATGTTTCCAGAGCTGATTATTTATTTCCAGTGGTCTGCAGTACATGGATAATTAAATACTCAAAACTTAAAACAATTACAGATTCAAAAAAAATCACCTCTTCCTGTCCCCCGCGGTGCACAAATCCTTCTATTTATGTAGGGTTGTCAATTCCCGCCCCACTGCTTCAGTCCATCCCATCCTAAAGCAGGTTGATTTCCTCCATAACATTAACACCTAGCAATCTCTTAACCTATGGAACTTGGTTACCAGTTCCCTCCTATCTTACTGACTACAAAACAAGTCAGGGTTATTCATACATTTTTTATATTATAACCAAAAACAACCAAAATTAACATTCCTAAACACAAGAAAACCCTCTACTTGGTTTGGCCCAGTGATGTCATCCATGACCACCCTATTCCTATTAAACAGGAAATACTTAGGCCAGCCCCTCCCCAAACAATTGTTCTGCATGGTGGAACTGAATAAAGGAACAAACAATTGTAAGTATTAATACAGGGAAAAATTTAAACCATGTTTAAACTTGTAACCCAATAAAAAGGAACTGAAACTAACATGACTGTGTGTTTACTTTACTAATGACCTGTATAGGACAAGTGGTGAGCAAACCCACTTTGTCACAATTGTGTTAAACCCATCAATAGCACACCAGGTAGATAAGCCAGTTTGTGATTGGTTGCCGCAAAATTGCGACCTGAAGCAGGAGAATTAAACGTGCAGGTTTCCAGACTGAGCTGCAGGGCCAAATCAAATCGCCTGCAGAGTGGGCCGGGTTTACCCAGTCTACTTTAGTACATGAATTATACACAAATCTTTATTCACAATAACAACTCAACTGTTGTTGCCCCAAGTTTTGATCAAATTGTGTGTGTGTGTGTGTGTGTGTCCAGCGTGTTGAAAATGTTCATTGTTCCTGAAAGCGACTGGTAGTTTTTAAATCAAGTATTTTATGAAGTTCTGCTGCTCTGGGCAGACCATTAACATTTCATGTCACCCTGGCTCACTCTGTTTCTTGCTCCTATGGGCATTAAGCAGAAGTTCCCCGTTGCGTATAATCCCTCCTGGAGTCTGCAAAAGCAAAACTGTTCAAAGAAAAGTTGACCAACAGCTGTTAACCTTGAATCTGAGATTAACGTTTTGTACATCAACTTTGCATTCCAAGTTTAAAGATTTAAAAGTTAATTTTGTCAAAGTGATGTTCATAATGCCCATTGCAGAACAGATTGTTTTTTTGAATCAGAATAGAGCCCTGGTAAAAATGTCTTATAAGTTTCATCACTTTGCCAGACTTAATAGTCTCTTTCTCTTACTATGTCCTCACTCTCTTAACATTCAGCGCTCACTTGTCAGTTCTGAAGTGCAGCTTGCCTTAAGTATTGGGATTCAGCATGTAAGCTCATCTCATTATCCCCATTTGTGTGTGAACGCACGTGTTTGTGTGCGCTTCATGTATGAGTTTATAACTGACTGTGAGAGTGTGAGTGAGTGATGGGTGTGTAAGCCCCCTCTCATGCGCTCTGTTTGAAATAAAGCGACAGATAATCGCAGGGCTCTGGTGAAGCGAGCTCATCTGAGCGCCAATCGATACAGTGCCATAGCTTCAAAGCAACTCTGTAAAGAAGAGAGAAATAGCCATATGCTCTACGTGCTCCTTGTGTATGTGCCAGAGTGTGAGAGTGGTAGGGCGAGAGAGACAGTGCAAATATGTGGGGGGAGAGAGGGAGAGATTGGGAGTGCGAGAACAAGAGGAGGAGACAGACAGATTCAGGGAGTCTCTCTGTGCAGATGAAAACAGTTTTCATTTGGTAGCAAACATTATTATATCACAGTTGACATACAAAGTGCTTGTGATGCAACTGATGTCGCTATTTAAATTGGACAAAATCATTGTTTCGTTAGCTGGTAATCTCCTGATATTATGACTCTGTCATCTTTTATTCCACAAACAGACAGCAGCTGTGGCCTTTGTTGAGAAAATAGGCTGGTGGGAGACACACACACACACTGTCTCTCTCTCTCTCTCGCTCTCTTGCTCTCTTTCTCACACACACACACACTGAGACAGTTTAAAGGCCCTGAGATTGTGTGTGTGTGTGTGTGTGTGTGGCAGAGAATAGACGATACAATGTACAGAGGTAGGAGTGTGAGGATGGGAGAAAGACAGAGTGAGAAAGGGAGAAGGAGGTGTATGGAGATATGTTTCTATGTGAGACTAAGAGAGGGAGAGAGATCCCCAAAAACATGCTGTGTTTAGCGGTGCTATCTCACCTTCCTCAAAGTGAAAATGAGAAGTTATTATTGGCACGTCGGTGTAAAAAAACTTGTCTGGAAGTTTTTGTGTGAGCTTGAGTGTGATAGATTTATTATGTTTCTTCATGCGCAAACGTGTTAAGTGTGTGTGTGTGTGTATGCTTGTGCATGCAAGCGTCAGCATGTTTGTGTGTCAGCATGTTTAATTAGCTGAGAGGAGCAGGTGTAAAACAGTAATTAATGACACAACTGACTGACTTTGTAATGTCCACATGAGCTTCTCATGCTAGTTGAACAAATACATACCCTTGCAAACACTTGAGTGTGTATGAGATTGAGTGTGTTTTCCATGCTTTACTTCTGCACACAGTAATGGTTTGGCCAGTCTCCAGAATAGAGACTAAAAACGCACGCACACAATCACATTGACATAGATTGAGAGGGAATATTCAAACTCCCAATTACCTTCACATGCAATGCAAGAGAACAAGCTAGAGAGCTAATTACAAGTACCACTCATGTAGATGGGAAACACTCAAGCACACACACACACACACACAGATAATATGTCACCATTAACAGCATTTTCTTCTTTTTTTGTCTGTGATTGTTTCTGTTTACAACAAGCTTGTTACAGGAAATATTGCTGTGTCATTGTTTTATTACCATAAGTCATGATTACAATACCTGAGCCCAACAATCTTTATTAAATCATCAATAAAGCTGTGTAATTGACTAATTCCAGTTGTAGCCAGATTGATTTACACTTCAGTACTCTGATGGGGTTGAATGAGATCAAATTACATTAGATGCTTCCAAATGCACCATGTTGTCATTCAGTAATATGTGTGTTAGTTATCATTCAAGCACTATCAATCTTTTTCTTGTGGTGGTTTGCCAAGACACATACTGCTGATTCTCTTTCTTTCTCTCTCTCTTTCTCTCTCTCTCTCTCTCTCTCTCTCTCTCTCTAGTAAGTGAGTGATTGAGATGGAAGTGATTGGACAGTGTAATTGGACCTAATGAATATGTCAACTGCCTGTTTCTTTCGCTCTCCATTAAACACAACTGGATTAGATTCACTCTGCTTAATCTAACAACTTAAAGGCTCCATCAGTAGGCTACTTTCCACATGCGTACACACACACACACACACACACACACACACACACACACACACACACACACACAAAGATTGGTTTAGCTCAGTAGATCAATGGCCTCTTGGTCAATGTCTCCTTCGGGAGGGTAATCTATCTGCTCCTCACTAATGAAACAGAATGCAGCACAATGTTCTTGTGTGTGTGTGTGTGGGGGGGGGCGGGTTCTGTGTGGGGGTTTAAGGTTTAAATGTCTTTGTGCATTCATGGGTGTCAGATTGTGTCTAGAGTGTATGGATATGGTGTCAAGTTGTTGTTACAGATTGTATCTACCATTTTCTGTTAGCCACACATGTACACACTGTAGATAACAGTGTATGTGTATTTCTAATGTGCCCTTAGGATAATTTTAAAGACTAATTACTTTGGCAAATCTTTATACACAATGTCATGTCCGTAACAGTATTTATAAGAAAATTAAACAAAAGATCGTGGTGACACAGATGTGTAAGCTTGTCTCATTTGGCTGCCAAATAAAAAAAAAAGAGATTTTTTTTAACACTATATAATTCTACCACTGTTTCCTGTCAGCACCTTTTTTCAAATTAGTTTTACCAAAGTATCTTTATACTTAAGAATAAATTGTCTTTGACAAGTTAAAAAAAGTTGCTGCTGTTCCTTCTCTTTGCTGTCGAAAAATGCAAAAATACCAATACCAAGACTTGAGAATGGCTTCCATATCATGCCATACCCGAACCTGTAATCTAAGGAAAAAATTATGCTACCTGCATTTATTGTATTCACAGTTACACAGTGGTGTAGGAAGGTCTTTTTGCGTGTCACTTGACGCCTTTTGCAATTATGTAAAAACAAAAAACAAGATCTAAACACTTGTATCTGTTATAACCCTATGTGTATACTACATATGCTGTTTGTTTTTGTTCCTTTACCATCTCTGAGAAATAGCTGTGCCACAAATCTAATCATCTGTATCCAAATAGTGACATTGTGGGGACAATTTCCATCATCTTCCTTTATCATTAGATAAGTCTTTGTTTGCTCTTCAGCGACCTCCTGGAACTGTAACGTACCACTATGTGCTGAATATGAGCTTGTATTTACAGTTTTAGAAGTCTTACATACAATTTAAAGGTGCTGTAGTTAGGACTGTGAAGATCCAAGATTTAGCCAAGAAATTTAAACATCGACAACTTCTCAGTCACTCCCCACTTTATGCTAATGCACAAAACGGTCTCATAAGCTCCTCCCTCCACAAGGGTGAATGAATGCATGTCCATGAGCAGCAATTGACACACAGTTAGACTCCCCTTCTTGCCCTGATTGGTGCATCTGAACAGTGAGTTGGGGATTTTGGCAAATTGCACTACAGGCGATTGGTGACAGACGAGCACGATTTTTTTTTTTTTAATTACCTGCTTTATCTAGTTCTACTTCAACAAAGAGTCAGTTTCAACAAATATGACAGAAAGTTATTTTTATAAGTCTTACCTACTGCACTTTTGACAGTATTCAAGTTATATACACTGCAGAGCAAAATCAAATGGTACCTGGATTCTATTTGGTGATATTCAGAGTATTATTTTTCAATATGAGCTTAACCTTTACAATGTTTCCGGCAGCATTTAAGGTAGCATGTGCAAATTAGAAAACACTTTGATTCTTTTACCAACCTTTAAAAAAAATGCTGGTGACTTTAGGATTTATGTTAAGAAGGCAGACAGGGATCAGTGTGTGTGTGTTGGCCATACAGGAAGGCGTGGGAGACCTGAAATTCATACACATTTAGACCATCTATCTTGGAAGACATTCATAAGGTTGTTCATGAAAAGTTACAGAAATAGTTGTGTAAAGAATGAAAAAAAGGGATAGAGAGAGTTTAAACCATGGCTCCTTTCGTACAGCTGGCCAATCGAGCCGTGAATTGGGTTTAAATGTTGATTTTGGGAAGTGACCAAAATCTCTCTAATCTGACATCAACATGTTTGGAGTGGACATGGTTTCAGAAGCTATTCAACCATCCAACAAGCACACCTGACGAAATATAGTAGCAGCTTCAGGGTGTTTGCATTGTTTCCTTCCAAGGCCGCACGTATTGCAGTCAGGGGAGCATAGCAGTGTGAACTAAAGTAAGTCAGTGGTTGGCACCGAAAGACAGTAGGACAACATCCAACAAACCAGGATTTTTTTCCCACTTCCGGCTCTGCTCTGCAGGGGTCAGATAAAGTCTGGAGCTGCAGAGTGAATAGAGAAGAGGAAAAAATATTGCACAGGTTCCAAACATTCAGCAAATCCATGAGGGCTATTTCTAGAATATGTTTTTTTTCTTTTTGATTATTTAAACTCTGCAAGTTCTCTTTTAAACTGCCCCCGCAAAAGCAGATTTAAGAGCAGCCTCTTTTATGATTTGTTTTTCAAATGATGTAACTGTCAAATGGTATTCTGTGCAGCAGAAACTGCTTCACTTTGCTTCCTCGTGTATCTACTCCACATTTCCAGTCAAAGCTGTCAAAAGCCACATGTGCTGGACTAAACTGAGCTCATGTCATTTGCATGCTGGGCACAATAGGTCATTTTCTTTGTGTGCCTACTGTAATTTCACATAGTTCCATCAGAGAATGTTTGAATTTATTATAGGGAAGTCTACATCTGTGATGGAGGAATGACTCGGGAATTATAGTTTTGGTATAGTAATCATTTAATAGTTTGTGGAACAAAGGTATACCTTAAGAGATTGATTTTCGAGTGCTTAAAGTCTGTGATACAGTGATTCTACTTCTATGGATGAAGAGGGAGAGAAAAACAGGCCTGGTTGTGAAATGAAATCCACTCTAGCACTTAGAAACCTCTTGTTTTACCTCTCACATTCTCCTGTGTCTTGAAAAGTTGTTGTTCTGCAACTGCACCCTATGGTAATCTAATTTCAATCTTCTGTCTTCTCTTTCCATCTTGTTCATCCCTCTCTCCTCTGGCTCTCCCCTCTCTCTTTGCAGTTTGATGTGCCAAAGTGCTTCTTAAGGTAAGAGAGTCTCATTTTGTGTTTTCCTTCTCTTGTACTTTCTTTCTGTAATTTTCAAACCATTAAACACAGCAAGCCATCAGCAGTTGGCACAGTGTGTGTATCACGAAACAATCTGCGTTCTAAAAATCTATTTGGCTCAGGATCCTGCTCACTGAAACACAATAACATGTGTTAAGATAACAATAAGACACTCTGGGTAACACTCCCACTGCACTCCCCTGGTAAAGCCATGATCAGAAAGTCACATAACTGAATCATTAGCCAATAGGAGACTTATTAAAGGGATTATAGAGCATGTGTGATACATGTGAACCCTTCCATTAGTTAATCAATAAGATATAGCATACGTGCTGTGTAGTAATTCTGTATCGTAAAAACAAATAGTGACAATATACAGTAAATCCTTCTCCCCGCTGTCTTGCAACTGAATCTGCCTGACACAAGCTGTTAGTCATAACCGGATCTGTCCACAAAGAAACCTGCCTTATAGTTTTTTTTAAAAGCCAGGCCATGTTGTTTATTTTTGGATTATAGGTTTCAGTCTTAGTTTATCTCAAATGTATTACTTTAAGACTGGGGTGCTCTTTAATGATATCAGCAGACTCACATTACTTCTCAAAAGAAAAGTTATTGTGCTCCAGTGCCATACAACTGGGCTGGAGCTTGTGTTTGTAATATCTGACTGCAGTGTATCAGTGTGAGAATGGACCAATCTTGTGGTGTAAATGCAGTGCTTTTTTAATATCAGTTGAAAACCTTGCATTTCCAAATTTCTTTTGTTTATAAATGGTTTTAATGGTTGAACATTTAACAAGCCCAAATTTGCATCATTTTCTTCATGGATCCCTTAAAATACAGCAGAACTTTAATTCAAGATTATTGTTTCAAAGTCTCTTCATATCATTGTAGTTGACTTAATAATATTAAATGTTATAATATTATTATGGTTCATTTTTAGAGAAAAAATGGAGTTACATATTAATAACATACTATTAAAGTTTTAAAGGCCCACAAACCCATGACATGAAAGTGAAAAGATATATAGTGAAAAACAAAAACTAATTTTTGTAATTGTTTTCAATGAGCGTGAAGCGTTTTGCTTGCTGCTTTTGCACTGCTTAACATCTCAGAACGTTTTTAGTTGGAGCGTCCCGGAACTCCTAGAGTTGAACCCTCCCCCCCCCCCCAACTCAGCGGAAAAAAATGTCCAACGTCATTTAACTTCACAGCAAAATAATGGTTGGCTGAGGATGGTAAATAAGTCTTATCAGCCAGAATAACTAAAAACATCTAACTTAAGCACCTAGGCTACTCGGTCACATTTAAACATGTCTGACTTTGGTGACACCCAGAACCCGAAACACTAAGAATTGATGGCTTAAAAGCAACTACCTGTAAGTCTGGACCAACTATCACGAGGTCCAATTTTTCTACAAACAAAAATTTGCCATTAGAACAATTTAAAAGTTGATATGATTACATAAAACTCTTAACATATCAGATTCATCAGAATACTTTATTGATCCTTGCTGAGGGAAATTATTTAGACGTAATTATTTACTTACAGTCAGATTCAAAATAAAATAAGAATAAGAAAGTGTATAAAGTAACATAGCTAAAATAAGAAAAAAATAACATGTTAAGTAGAAGTAATTGATATTTGGTTACAAGTAAGATTAGGTTAAAAGATTGTTTCAAACGGATCATACAAATTCCATTGTAGTGCAATGTCAACATTAAAACAGTTCAGACATAAATAAATACAGTGTAAGTACAGTACAATAATGAAATATTTGTCTCAAAAAGGTTGTTAATTGTGTTACTCTACATTTGAATATGAAATACACATATCAGTATTGAGAAAATGTTGGGATACTATAGTTATTACTGCTCAAGTGTGTCCAAATCACCCACACCTACCTCAGGACTGAGGACTAGTAGAGAGGGATGCCAATCCTCCAAAGAACTTAAAACATAAAAAACTCCACAATTATAGCTACAAGGTTTTAACCAAACACATGCCATGTTGGTGTGCCCCTTTAGTATTTGTTTGGTTTGAAGCCCAAGGTTGTGCGTCAGATTTTAATATTTCTCTGATGTGTGTGTGTGTGTGTGTGTGTGTGTTTGTGTGTGTGTGTATGAGAGTGAGAGGGCATGCGTCTACATCCTAGTCTCTGTCTCCCTCCTTGTGTGTGTCTGGTTGCCAGTGTTTGGAGTGGGCCCTGTTGGGACTGTGTCTAGAGCCTCATTAGTGGCTAAGGTTTGGCTGGCCCACTGCTACTGGAGACTCACTCGGGGGCTCAGAGTCATGTGTTTCTCTACTGCTGGCCCATCTGCCATATTGGCGCAAACTTATGACTTTTGTTTCTTTTTCTGTGCATGTGCATCTATGTAAGTGGTGGTGCAGTGGGGAAAGATGCATTCAGATCATTTACTGTGTTTTGTATTTGTTTGTCCAGTATGTGTCTGTCTTTTGTAAAGATGTCACAATTTCGATTTTAAATCTAAATCAATCAAAATTAGGTCAGAATCTTGAATATCAAATTAAGAAATGGAATTGTCCATACTGCCACTCCCCCATGTCAAGTCCGGTCGGCTTGTCAAGCAGAAAAAAAACACAGTCGCTGAAGTGCTGCGAGGCAGTCAACCTCCTAAAACTATGCCACAGCCATTTAAAAGATTGCATGGCAACTGCAAATACTGGAGACCCATCGACAGAACTTGACCCCCCTCCTCTATCACTGAAGTGTGTGGAAGTATTTTGAATTTCCAGTGAGTTATGTTGGCAATGTATGCGTTGTCGACAAAAAAGCCACAGTTTGCTAGCTCTGCAATGTGTGAGTACTATATTCTGTGTGTTTGCCATTGAACATTAGCCTAGCAGCTAGCAGATATTCCTTCTGCTCATAGCTTTATCCCAACAAAACTGCACGGTTGAATTTCAGCCTGCATGCACGTTTTGTAGCATAAATTGAGCAGCTTATATTTGATATATTAGAGAGAGCAACAAGCGGACTGCCGTTCGCCAAGTCACTCTTTACTATCGGTCTGCTCAGCTGCTGTGCTGGCTCAGTGGTGTTTTAAGCCCCCAACTAAGCCTTCAAGGTAAACCTGTTTGAGTTGGGATTCACTCAGATCTTTAACTATCCATCCATCCATCCATCCATCCATCCATCTTCGTCCTCTTATCCAGTAGTAGCTCCAGCAGGGGATCCCAAACTTCCCTTTCCCGAGCCACATTAACCAACTCCGACTGGGGGATCCTGAGGCGTTCCCAGCCGAGGTTGGAGATATAATCCTCCACCTAGTCCTGGGTCTTCCCCGAGGCCTCTTCCCAGCTGGACGTGCCCGGAACACCTCCCTAGGGAGGCGCCCAGAAGGCATCCTTACCAGATGCTCAAACCACCTCAGCTGGCTTCTTTCGATGAAAGCTCTACTAAGAGCTCCCCAAGAATGACTGAGCTTCTTACCCTTTCTCTAAGGGAGACGTCAGCCAACCTCCAAACCAATTTCAGCCGCTTGTACCCTGGATCTCGTTCTTACGGTCATGACCCAGCCTTCATTACCATAGGTGAGGGTAGGAACAAAAACTGACCGGCAGATCGAGAGCTTTGTCTTCTGGCTTAGCTCTCTTTTTGTCATAACGGTGCAACACATTGAATGTCTACCGCACCCGCTGCGCTGATTCTCCAACCAATCTCCCACTCCATTGTCCTTTCACTCGTGAACAAGACCCCAAGACATTTATACTCCTACACTTGGGGTAAGGACTCATTCCCTACCTGAATAAGGCACTCTATCGGTTTCCTGCTGAGGACCATGGCCTCAGATTTAGAGGTGCAGATTTAGAGATCCTCATCCCAGCTGCTTCACACTCGGCTGTGAACCGATCCAATGAGTGCTGAAGGTCACAGGCCAATGATGCCATCAGGAACACATCATCTAAAGAAAGCAGCAATGAGATCCCCAGCTCACCAAACTGCAAACCCTTCCCACCCAGACTTTGCCGGGATGTCCTGTCCAGAAATACTACAAACAGGATTTGTGACAAAGCGCAGCCCTGGTGGAGACCAACCCTCACCTGAAACGAGTCCGACTTACTGCCGAGAACACGGACACACAGAGATTTGATGGCCCTGAGAAGGGACCCCCTTACCCCATACTCCTGCAGCACCTCCCAAAGTATCTCCTGGTGGACCCTAGAAACCGAAGTTTCTGATAAAGAAACGTTTTGGAAAGGGGTCAAATTTGACCCGAAGACAACAGGAAGGTTGAAGTGTATCTGACGGGTTTATTTTGAACCCACATTATTACGTTTTCTTGATTTGATTTGTATTGGTAGCTGACTAGTATGTATGCAAGCCAGCTAACATTAGCCATCAGCTAAAACCATAATATCACCTTTTGGGTGTTTTCAGCACCAAATGAAAAGGGGTTTTGTTGTAACATTACTTGCCTAATCATTTCAGCTTCATCTTAATTTGTAAATGAACTAGTAACTAAAGTTGTTAGATAATAGTGGATAAAAAAGAACAATATTTCCTTTTGAAATATATGGAGTAGAATTACAAAGTGGAATGAAAAGAAAAGAATCAAGTAAAATACTATTACCCCAAATTTGTACTTAACTGCAGTACTTGAGTAAATGTACTTAGAAAGGGACATTTACTCAAGTATTGCACCTAAGTACTGTTATGAGGTAATTGTACAACCCTGGGCACCAAAACAAACATATACAGATGTATAGATGCATGTACTTTTACCGCATCACAGTTTGAAAACATGTTATACATTAAACTACCCCAGTATATATAGCAATTCAAACAAGCTTCATCTTGACTAATAGCTGGTTAGATGTATAGATAAATATAGAGGATGGCCACTGCATGAACTGGTCCAATGCACAATGTCCCTGTATGTTTACAACTCTTAACAACTTGAGTTGTGTAATGTATTGTTTGTGATAAAACCCCAGTTAAAGCTTTAGCTTTAATAGCTTCCCACAGCAGGAGAAAGGTTAATTATCACATCCTGTTACAGAAAGACAGGACACCTCCTTCTGTCATGCACACACACACACATGCAACGCTGAACCACACAAACACACAGACCATCAAACGAGTGTGTGTGTGTGTGTGTGTGTGTGTGTGTGTGTGTGTGTGTGTGTGTGTGTGTGTGTGTGTGTGTGTGTGTGTTTGTGTGTGTGTGTGTGTGTGTGTATGCCCTCATTTTCCTCACTCATCACTCAAGCCTTCATTTTTTTTTCCTCTACTCACATCTTCCTACAATATGACGGGACTCATGCCACAAAAAATCATTCATGAAGTTGTTCATCAAGAAGAAACGGACAAATTCCCTTTTGATCCTGTTTCTTACCTTTGATGCGATGTGTGAATTTGGAAGGTTTCTCACATTGAAAAATGGGGCACAATTCAAAAATGAAATGAAAGATGAGTGGACATTCACTGTAGGTGTGAAGCACTGAACCACAGAAAGTGATTGCTGTTGTGTTTTCTGAAAGATGTCAAACAATTTGCAGAGGGGAAAAAAATGACACTGACAACTCAAAAGGAACTATGAAGAAGTAGTGTTTTTTTTTTCAACTCCATTTCAGATCATACACACTTTTATACAATATCTCTACACTCTTTCATGCAATCCACTCAAGTTTTCCATCCCCTTATTCTTCTCTTCAAACACTCCCATCTCCTTCTTTTTTACCCACACTCTCCGTATTGTCTCTTTTTCCTTTTTTTCTGTTTTCCTGATATTTATGCACCCATCCACCTCTTCCCTCTCACCATCCTCATTTCATTGCCAGTTGAGACAGCTTCAGATGCAGGTGCTGAGGCTGGGAGAGGTGGAGAAAATAGGGTGAGAAGGAGGGAGGGAGGGAGCAAAGGAGCCAAGGGGATAAGGAAGACTGAGTGAGAACAGAGAGAGATTAATAGATCAAGTGGAGAGGCATATGATGAAAGTTTAGAAGAGTATGGATAGGAAAGGAAATGAAAGGAGAGGAGTGGGATGGGTCAGGTTGAGGTAGGATTAGAACAGAGAGGATGTAGGGGGGAGGAGGGAGATATGGAGAAAGAAGAAATCTGACCATATCAGGTAGGTGCTATGCAGAGGGGAGAGGTGTGGATGAGGATATTTAAATGCAGGGTGGAAATCAGGTGCTTGAGGTGGGGAGAGAAGGAAGTGGCAAAGAAAGGTGGAAGTGGAAGGGAGGCAACAGGAGGTGTGGGGAAAAGGAGATAAAGAGAAAAGAAGTGTGGAGGGAAGGAGGGGGGGAAAGTAAAGAGGCTGGAGGAGAAGGATAAACAAGCCTCAAAGAAAGGTGGGGGCTAAGTGAGAAAGAGAAGGGAGTGGGTGGATGGAGGGATGGATGGAGCATGTGTAGAAGAGAGGACAGGAACAGTGTTGTTGGGCTTTTACGGGAGGACACCGGCTGCAAGGAAGAGGTGGGTAATAAGGCCATATCTCATTCCTGTGGAGCAGCCGCTATCCTATTAGTGACTACCTCTCACTGGATGACTTATATGCACCTCGTATTTCACCAGCAGGATGACGGCAGATGCTTGGGAAGAAACAAACACGTGTGCACACACACACGCATTCAAATTCAAATACAGCCCAAGAGAAGCGATGACAGGAGATATCTGCTCCGGCTTCCTGATGTGAAGAGAGATTGACATCAGTGCAGAAAAACCTTCAGCTTACAACAAAGTGTCAGATTTTAGAAGATATTTTACGTTATGAGATTCTAAATGAAGACCCACACTCAGAAAGTAAAAAGTTACTTAAATTATTACTCAACCGCAAAGAATATAGCATAGTAGTATAGTAGTTACACATTATATTACGTTCATTACTCAGCGCAGCACAGTCAAGGGTACCTTTAAACAATTTCAAAGACTCCATAAACAAATATCACATTCTCTGCAGTTAATCACCATCAGCAGCCAGCTGAATGTGTTAGCCTCCAACTCGGGACAAAACAAGACAATTCTTAAATGCTGGCTTTAACCAGAAAGCTAAGAACACCCAATATGTAAACAAAACAACTTTGAAATTAGTCTTATTCCTCCTTCTTTTGGTAGAAACTAACTGCCTCCTCACAGCTCTAGCCTTTGTTCCTAGCCAAAAGTCTGTCAGCAAACTGATATATAACCCTCCATCCGCTAAGGAAGCAAATAAGCTGACGGAGCGTTACTGTGCGTATTGTAATTAAGAATCCCTTAAGCTGGGCATACACTGTATGATTTTGGAAATGTTTAATTCAAACTCATGCTGTATGAGTAACTCATCTGCAACGTAAAGCCAAAGCTCACCCTTTATTTGCTCACACTGTATGGTCTGATTATCAAGCCACAAACTGAGTGCTCACACTGTATGTGAAAAATAGAAAATAAAACAGCCTTATGGCCTTATGGCTATTGACAATTGTCAGTAAAGATTTATTCAAAATCTCAGAGGAAGGTATGGGTTTATTTGCTGAAAGATTCTGATTTCATGATTTCGTCCAACAGCCAGTTGGGAGCAGTTAATTGGCCCACGCTCCTTCCTTTACATTGCACAGCAACAACAACCCTCGTCAAAGCTGAAATTCAGTCTGAATATAAAATGAGTCTTGCGGCTGTCAGAAACAGCCTCAAATTGTTCAGTGTATGCCCAGATTTAAAGTCTACTGATTACAACTTTTCACTTTGTAATAGTTTACTTCCCAACACTGGTGACGAAAAGAAAGTTTAATGGAAGAAAAGGCAAATACAACAAGCACGTGAACCAGATGTCTTGAGTGGATATACATTGTAGCTCTCTCTGCCAGTCCAAGATCAGATTTATATTCAGAAGCACCTCTGAAAAAACCCAGCCTGTTCCAAGCATGGTAACAGATCATCTTCTGTTCAGCGCACAACCTTGTACACTAATAGTGGGTGTCTGAGTGCCGTATAATCAGTCGCTCCAGGACATTTTGTAATCGCAAGATATTTAACAAAATATCCAGCTATCTTACAAGGGTTTGCAATTTAGACCAAACCCTTAACTTTTTATTTGTCTAAAACAGTGCCATTATGACAGAACAATCAAATCCAAGAAGTCTGATGAGCATTTAAAAAATGTTGCATTCATATCGAAATCGGGGGAAAAGAGCCATCCTAGTTGTTCAGTAAACTGTCCAGGAAATCAGTCAGAGAGGATTGGTACTTTACAAAAAAAAAGTCTTGGTACCACAACATAAATACACACCCAAACATACACAATTAAAACATCTTTTCAATCCCGTCTTGTCCTTTAAAGTGAAAGTTCATTTGTGTTATTGCAATATGTCATCTCCATGGTGACATTTTCTCCCAAAAATGAAGACTGACCCCGTCAGACTCCTCACCCGCTGGAGACCAAGCAGACCCAAGGACTAATGGTTTGAAGAAAGGGGATACACTGTAAGAATCTATTCCAATATGTTTATCCATTTTAATTAAATCTATGCATATTCTTTCCCTGTGAAGAATTTGGGGCAGCTGTATCAGCGAGAGGGAGAAGAAACAGAGAGAAAAAGAAAATGGGTCACTTTGGCTTAGAGGCTTCATTAGGAAACCCGTTGCAGTCGTTCTGTGGCCATTCTAATTCTGCTCCTGCATTCCCATTCTGCACTCGTGGGATTCCAATATCAGTCTAACATTTGTGACCTCGTCAAAAGCAAGAAATAAGCAGGTGTCAGGTCATGCTGGTCTCACCCACCTCTGCCTCTGTGACAGTCAGCCAACTTTTCTCTATTTATTCAACACTTATTAACACTCTGTCTCGCTCACCTTGAGAGAGAAATGTCAGTGTGTTTCTAATCCAGAACTTTATAGTTTCTTAATGAGAAAAACTGCATGCGTTGTCTTTGCCAGTGAAAGAAGTAGGATGTTAGCACAGAGACAATTTGATGTTAAATGTGCAAGGTAATTAGATGTACTGTGTAATTTTGCCTTTAAAGATGATAGCTGAGCAGATGGAACAGGACCAAGCTCTGTCAGAGTTTCTCCACTTTAGAAGCGCTTCCTCCCTCTTATATCTCATTTGCCCTTTCTCATTTGCTATAATTCTCCTCATCTCCCTCTTTCTTCCTTACCCCTTAACACCCGTTCATTTTTCTTGCTTCCCCTCTGTGTTGTAGACACTTTCTTTCACTTCTTTTGCGATCTCAGTCATTCATTCTCTTGGCCCCCGAGCACAGTAGTGTCTAATATGTCTTTAAAAGTAGGACAGCTATGAGTCATTTGTTGCACCTAACAAATGATAATTCATAATTGTCACCATATATCCATGACTGCAGGACCACCCCAAGCACACAATAGCATCTGCTGCTCAACATTTCATTGGGATTTCTATTTTTACGCCATTGTTAAATGGAATTTAAAAGTATCGGATTATTTCACAAAGAAGTTACACCGTTTCACAGCAGGACTGCTTGTGCCCTTTGTGTAAACTGCGTCAGTACACTGCCATTACATGGATTTTGCTGTGTTGTAGATTGCTAGCAGCTATCCTCTGCTGCAGCTTTTTTTCCTTCCAGTAAGCAAGAAAAGAATTAGCTTCCTTACGTGTGAACTCTTTTCTCTGTGCTGTTGTGGAGCTGACTAATGATACTACTAATACTACTGCTCCAACTAGTTGGAACCACTTTTGCCTCTTAAGAGGCAGAATAGAACAGATCATTACATCTACAATTGTTAATGTAATCTACAGAAAGACCTTGAAACTTCAGGTACTTACCAACAATTGTTCACACAAAGGTGCATTTATTATCATTCAGTACCCTACTACCTAGCGTCATTCTTTGGGGTTGACCCTAGTGATGTCTCAGGGTTGTCTTGTCTTGGAATAGCGGACTAGAATTATTTTATATGGCCGGGTGACTAACTGGAGATGTAGCATTTGAAGGAAAATTATGCTATCCGCCTGACGGTGTCATGTAATTTCTCCAAAACTCCATTGTTCCCACCTCTTAATTACCCAAAAAAATTGTCTTTGGTCCTACAGCCCATTAGTCCGACGTCCCTTTTTTTTGAAAAAATAAACCCTCTGCTCCAACATCCCATTGTTCTGTCCATATAGCTAGGCTTTTGTGCATCACCTAAATCTAAAATCTGAATCAACAATAACAACTGAAATTACTCTTTTCTAGTTTATTACCACATTTAAATGCTTCTCTAGCGTAATCCACACAATCTCTTCACCGGTCTGTGTGCAGTTTAGTGTCCCAAATTCCCCGTGACATACCCCCATTTGTACAGGTCCTATCCCCTGACCAATCGGCTATCCTAACCTCAACCACTCGAGGTCCAATGCCTAACCCCAACCAATCGGCTGTCCTAACCTATATAAAAGCCTATATTGTTGGTGGATGTTGGAGCAGAGGGGTTATTTTTTCGAAAGAAAGTGACGTCTGACCAGTGGGCTGCAGGGCAAAAGGTAATTTTTGGGGTTGGAGCGTTGGAGAAATAATTATAATAATAATAAGGTATACTTTATTAGTCCCACAAGAGGAAATTACAATTTACACTCTGTTGATATTACACACATGCCTGAATTACACACACATGATCAGTATCTATACATGCACTAAATGGAGAGATGTCAGAGTTAGGGGGTTAACCGTGGAAAGGTGCCCCGAGCATTTGGGGGTTTGGTGCCTTGCTCAGGAGCACCTTAGCAGTGCCCAGGAGGTGATCTGGCACCTCTCCAGCTACCAGACCCCCACCATATTTTTGATCCGTATGTGGACCCTCCGGTTCCTAACCCAACTCCCTACTGACAGAGCTACTGCCACCCCAAATGGGCTCTCCCCCTGCCTTACTGACTGTAATTTTGTTGCAACATTTGAAACATGGATATACATTTAAGGGGGCTGTACTTCCCATTCAGAACATTATTTTAGCAGTAGTCAACTATTTTTTGATGCAGTAATGGCATGTGCTGTTATCTAAGCTTCTCTGCTGT
Source organism: Etheostoma cragini (assembly GCF_013103735.1). Taxonomy (NCBI): domain Eukaryota; kingdom Metazoa; phylum Chordata; class Actinopteri; order Perciformes; family Percidae; genus Etheostoma; species Etheostoma cragini. The sequence goes on from NC_048408.1 coordinate 17,053,432, forward strand.
TTTCTTAGGTAATTCTTCCAGCGTGCATACAAGTTAGTGCGTCAAAGTGTCGTTATTGACAAGTTGGTAAACGGTCTGTTTGGAGGCAATCCCAGACCCTTTTTTTCCAGTATTTTGAGTACAGCACCTTTAGCACCTTCATTAATTATTATTTCGGCCACTTGGAGACAAGTGTTGACATCAGATTGACAATATCACATAACAAATTTGATATATTCGACATGTTGACAAACAATTGCCTATCTATATATTCATCAAACAGAGCAACATTAGCATTTATTTGCTATATTTGCTATATTTGCTATATTTGCTATATATATATATATATATATATATTTATATTTATTCACTGCTTAAAAGCCTTATGTGCGGGCTCCCAGACAGCTCAGTTGGTAGAGCGGGCCCCCATACTGTACATAGAGGTTTACTCCTCAATGCAGTGGGTCCGGTTTTGACTCCGCCCTGCCGCCGTTTGCAGCATGTCAATCCACCTCGCTCTCTCCTCTTTCATGTCTTCAACTGTCCTGCCAATTAAATGCTTAAAATAACTAATAAATAATTAAGTAATCTTTAAAAAAGCCTTATGTGCTTATAAGAACTCCTAACTCCAACATTTAACCCTCATTGAAACTTTTAATCTTTTTATAACAGTGAACGTCCGTTACATTCAATCAATTACCAAAATGCCAAAATCTCTCTATTTCTCAGTATGACTATACAAAATGTTGTAGACCGGCAACTTTCGTGCGCAGAAGGCCGAGTGAAGATAATTACCTCTTCTGAAGAGCCCATCATGTTTTTAATCCTTCGTGTCCTCCTTGGCTACAAGTTACTGCGCGGTGGAGTGGTGCGGGTGGTGCGTGATCACGGATCATGTGGACACGCCAACAGTTTTATTGTCATTATTTAGAATTCCTCATGGAGGCAACAGAAACTATGTACTAGAGCTTTAACATACTGTACAATCAACATGAAGTTTTTAGTCATTATTCTTGTTTTAATGTGTGCTATGGACAAATGTCTGCTCAAGAATTCCAATTAAAGGCATAACATTGTAGACCAACTCTTTGGTTTTACTCCCCAGAAATTTGGCTGCATTTGGTTTGTAAAATCCTAGATATAAATGCACACTAGAGCATTGTAATCTGACTTAACTCAAAATGCCAGAGGAGCTCCTATTTTATGTAGTGTAGGATCACAGTGTGACTTGAATTTCTATTTTGTGTTCGTTTCTGCTCTTGTTATCTTGCCAGTAGTGTACAGGTTGTTGGATGAGCGCACAGAGACCATAACTGTTGTTCAATAACCTCCATTCCACTGGAGGCCAGGTTCAACAACGCGGGTCACTCTTAAACGGTCAGTTGAATTATGCAGCCATGTGTGCATCATGGATGCTTCATCATCCTTGTGGGGGCAGATTAAATGCATATCCCTCTGTGGAAACTCTTAACGTCGGACACACATTAGCAAGTTGTAAACAGGTTCAAGTTGTTTATGCAAAACAGTGTCATGATGCTCTGAGAATTGCTACTGCCAACTTGACCTGCAATAACCCCCTTTAACATTCTGGGCAACTTTGATCAGTGCTGCAGACACATCTCAAAAGAGTAAACATGTTTACAAAGTTAAATTTGAAGTGTATTTTCTCTAGAAAGTACATTGCTGATCATGAAACACTTGGGGAGGGTGTGTCTAGAGCTAAGTTTGTAGGTAATTATGTCAGTGTTATGCATGGCCCTGCCGTGGTGCTGCATTGTAAGTAGGGCTTAAGAGATGGCCTTCTGATGCCCTGCTTACCCACTTGCCTTGATGTTGAGTCCAGTTGATAGCAACCTAAGAAGAGTGCTTCACAAATGCTGAGTGAAGCCAAACCAACGTAAACTGAGTTTGACTGAGCAGCACTGGTTAGGGTGGGACATCAATGGGCCATTGCTGTGCAGATCAGTGCAGAAATCGTTTGGTACATGGAGTGAAAAGAGTATGTGAAAGGACTTTAGTGACCTAAATTATATGCCGCTTTGCCCCTGAATCATTTCCGGCACCGGCAGAAACCCTTAAGGTGATGTCCAGACAGAGCAACTGGAGGTGAATTCACTTCAAATTACTATTAACATGTTGACGCTCACCAAATAGTCACTTCAACCATCAGCATGAAAAGGATTCAAAGGCTCTCTGAAGGGCTCCCATGGGAGTCCTCACAGAGATTCCAAGCAACTAAAAGGGTTTGCAGACAGACTTTCACCATGGGTGCCACTTTACCACATGAAAATCGGGGAAGACTACAGTAATGCCGTGTCCACTGAAAATAGGATAAACATAACTTGTCCTAGCTTATTGTGCAAGACTTGTAAACTGAAATTGCTTGCGCCAATATGAGCTTTCCAAATGATATAGTTTCCAAACTCTTCCTCTGCTGCGGCTGCCGATGCTTTAATGACTTCTGCTGGGCCAGCACAGGTGAAGCACATTCTCACTAACAAGGTGGTTTTCCGACCAGGGAGCACTGAAACCCAACAGGAAAACAACATGATTGAGAGGAAAACTGGCGCCCGCAATAGAGGGTAACCAATGCTTATAATAATGCCCCACCAAACTGATTTCACCCGCCGTTCGTTACAGCTGAAACATGGTGCAAGTGGAGAGGAATCCAGGGAGGAATGTGTCATCGACTGAAAATAAAGTGTGAACTAGTTTTCACACATAGATCACATATGCATTTGTTACAGTGTGCATTTATGCAAGCAGGGTCTGCATTAAAATCTATCTGATGTCTTAGACACAGATCCTTTGAATGGCTTCTAAATTACATCATGTGACTACATCAGATGTGAGTCATTATGTGCCAAAAACAACGGGTGTTAAGAGGTCAACGGTAATTACACATGTCCTAGATTTCATTTGTAATTAAATAACTCATGATCTCAATATCATCGGATTCTCCAGTTAATATATTCTGTCATCATTGTCTCTGCCCTTATTTAGTAAGTCGGTCAGCAGCACAGGAGTGGTGTAACAGCACAGACTAGTGGGGACTCCTTGTCATGGCACCTTGCTCCAGAATCACTTTGTCTACGGTGCACATGATGTAATCTCATTCTTTTTTTCTTTCTTTTTTTTTGCTGTAAAATACCATGCCTGCAACTTGTCACAGCCTGCTGCAAAGTGTTTTGCATTAAATGATGGTTTACAAACAAGAATCAGATTATGTTAAAACTGCTCAGATTGGATGTTTACATACCTTCTGCAGTGGTTGATTTGTAGCACTGCTGCAGAAGGTTATTTGTCTGAGACGTCAAAGTTTAAAAGAGGATGGATTTCATAACAAAAATCACTTCAACTGTGCGTGATCCTTTGAGACCCATCCTGATGTCACTCCACCAGTGAAGTGAATTCTATTTTACTTTGACTTGGTGTTGCTCTGCTGCACTGCTATAGATGGCAGAAGAATTCTGTAAAACAACACAGGGTCATTACAGTCATCAAACATGGAAGAGTAACATCTGGATGTGTGTGTGTATGTTCTCTCTTTGCTTAAGTTTCACACGCCTCAGTGCTAGTATTCACACATGTGTCCTAATGCAACCCTTTTGATCTGTCAGAGTGTGTAGCTATCATGCTGAGGTGCTGTATGCTTTTCCCACTGGCTTTTCAGCCCCTCGTCCCCTCACAGCTCGTACGGCTTGTAAGTAGTTGGAATGGAAGCCTTAAAAGCCTTACAATCCCCCAGAATAGAAGTTGAGCCGGGGCTGTCCATTTGACCTGACATGCTTTTTGGAACAATTATTGCACATTAATTGTGTTTATGTCAAAGCATTCAGATCAACGCTTCCAAAAGCTGCCGATAAAAAACACCAATGCAAAGGCAAGTGCAAGCGGGCACAGACACCTTAGTTAAAACCCAAAGTTGGCTTTAAGAGCATTGACTTTTAAAGGCTAAGGTTTTGTTCCTAATCCCTTTGCCACTTTTTCTCTTCTCTTCCCTTCCATCCCCATCCCTGTTACTTTCTCTGTATCTGTCCTTCTCTCTTTCAGGAGAATTCTGGGGAGATTTCTTACTCTTTCATTCCTCAAGAATGGAGCAGCACAGTGGACCTGTGTACTAAAGCAGGTAAGCGCTGACTAGCATGATGACCTTCAAACAAACACATCAACACACATTTTCTACCTTCCCTTGCTGTCAAAAGCAGATTTGTTCTGGGTCAGATTGGTATAAGATTCTATGTTGCTAAAAGGTTTTGCCATGTCCACTGAGAAAGACAGAGAGGGAGTAAAAAAACAAAGAGAAAGAGGTGGCGTCTTGCTTCTGAGAAAGAGAGCAACAGAAGCACAGAGAGATACTCGTCCTGAGGGATGGAAAGAGCGAGTGAAGACACTGTCGTCAGGATGAAAGTTTAACCAAACATCAGCTCCCCACAGAAGTGGCAAATCTGCTGTCTTCGCAGTGGACGAACTGGAGGAAAGACAAGCCAAGGGACAGACGGGCAGACAGGACAAGACAGAGGGGCGATCCCAAGCTGTTTTTAAAACGCTGCCTCTGATACATTATTGAATATGCAGCTCTCCAACGCATCGCTGAGTTTTCCTATAATGTTAGCGCTCAAGTTTGCATAGCGTCACCATTCTAAATATAAAGCATTCGCTCAACCCTCTTCGGTTTGTTAAAAGATGCAGGGGCTGCACACAAGCCGCGTGTGTTGCTCTGTGTGGCACTTTTTCTTTTCTGAGGCTGGCTGGAGTTTTGTGTTGAGTTTGTTTGTGACGCATTTTGATATCAAGCCTTTGCCAACATAGATTTCATCAAACTCTTTGAAAGTTTTGTCAGATGATGCACAGAGAATACTGAGACAAGCGGAGTGCTTCACTGGGAGTGGCATGTACTGTACACTGAAGGAAGTGAGATGTTATCGAGGGGATTGATTTTGAATCAGAAAGCATGTGGAACACTGCATGTCTACAACTATCTAGTGCAGCAAAAACTTAGTTTGTACACATCATCTACAACCTTATTCCTAGATCCCATTTTCCCACTTAAAAAATTTGGATTTGGATGGATGTCCATGTGTCAAAGTCGAGGCCCGCGGGCCAGATCCGGCCCCTTGTAAATTTTGATCTGGCCTGAATATCAATTTAGGTTTGCAATCAATTTTGGCCCACCTGTGTGCGCCATTCAAACTGTTTTCAAACTGTAACTGCTGTATACAACACAAAAGCAAAATTTGGCAGATTTCAGATTTTGTGAACAAGAAATTTCCAAACCATCATTTTGCATATTGAGACCTGTAAATAGGTGGTTGTAAAAAATGTAATCATTGTTTTTGCTAACTTCTATGATGGCTCAGGAACGTTTTGCTAACTTTTTTAGGGCTTTATGGCCACCAAACTGTAAGTGAGAAGGCTAGACAGTAGAACCCTTGCAATAATATAGTCAAAAACATTTGACTTTTTAGATTAAATAAAATCATATCAATAAATATATACATATGTCTGGCCCTTGATGTGATTCTCATTTTCCAGTGTGGTCCTTAGTAAAGTTGAGTTTGACCCCCCTGTCTAAGGTCACTGTCCCAAGACTTTGTGTAGGTGGAGTACAAGTTCTAGTCTACAGGTGGCAGCAGAGCAACATTCCCAGCAGGCATGTTTCTATAGCAGACTTGATGGTCCCATTTTACCATCAAATCCCAGTCAAGGCCACCCTTCATTTATCTCTCTGTTTTATCCAAGGCAGTTTGTCAAGCAAATGATTCTTCCTGGCCAAGAAAAACAGTGGCATACAATCAATATGGTATATTTTTCTTGACAGATTAAACTTTCATGAAGAATCTTGTCTTTCATTTCAGCTCCCACTTTAAAAACTTCATGTTCCAGGATGAACCATGAGCAAAGGTAAGAAATGTATCTTTAACTTGACCTAATTTGAATGTGTGTGTGTGTGTGTGTGTGTGTGTGTGTGTGTGTGTGTGTGAGAGATTTAGTGAAAACTATGCCTGTGAGCGTGTGTAGAGATGCACGCCTTATTTTCTGTTTGCAAGGATGCATGGACATCTGGGTCCAAGTGCTGCGGGGGGTATATATGCAGTTGTGTCTATGTTTGAGGGTGTGTGTCTCTGACAGATGTTGTAATGACGTGATTGGCCTTCTGGCTGCCTGTAGCTCTGTGTGAGGTTGCTATAGTGACCGTGGGTTGAGTATTGGGGAGGCCATAGTGAAATATGAGGGTGCGTTTTGCCTCCGCCGTGTGTGTGTGTGTGTGTGTGTGTGTGTGTTTGTGTGTTTCTGTTTCTGTTTTCAAGTGGGTGAGTGGGTGCGTTTATGTGACAGTTAATGTCTATTTGTGCATTTCTGCAAAGAGCACAGCATTGAAAAGACACTCTTCTGTGTAATTGGGAATTTGATCAAGATAACTCACTCAAACACACAGTCAATCATGTACACACACACACACACACACACACACACACACACACACACACAGACAGACAGACAGACAGACAGACAGACAGACAGACAGACAGAGACAGACAGACAGACAGACAGACAGATAGATATTCAGGAGCCACACAGTTGGGGATCCTGAATGGCTGATGTGTGGGCCGAGCTTGCTCTGCCTCATAGACCAACACCACGAGTTGAGCACTTCATAACACTTGTCACCTAAGTTGCTGCTTATGGATGGAATGGAGCTGTTGTACAAATTTGTAAAAGCAACAGTAATGCCCTATGCCTTTGTGAGCACAGAGACTGTAAAACGGTTGGGTTTGAAACAGCAGGACGCTTCAAGAACAAAGATCAACTTCACTTTCCTTTTGTTCCAAGGAAGGTGGTTGTGTGTGTGTGTGTGTAGGCGTGCGTGAGTTGCATGGGTAGAAGCATCGGTTCAACAGAGGAAAAGAATGAAAAAGAAAATGCAAATGTTAATGCAAATATGACAAACTAGGTGACAGGATTATTAAATAAATATGTGACAGGGTGTATTAATATTTCAACATTTTAATCACTAAGGTGAAAAACATCCCGTCAGAACTCTGAGTTTGTTGATTTGTTCCCGGGGGGGGGGTCCACCTTCTGTGAACCAATCTCATTTTACGTAACAATTTAAAGCAACCCTGAGGCTCTGCGGCCAGTACACAGCACACCATCCTCATGCCTGTCTCCAGTATCTCCTGGGTGTGCAGCCTGCTGTGTATAATAGGCATGGTGTGAGATATAATGTGCTGTAACACACAGGGCTCGTTTCACACAGGGATTACGCCTAGATGATTCTTCAATAGAGAGTTTAGTCTTGGGTAGCCAAGCCTTAATCTGCTCCTGTGGAAGCGGACCACAGTGCTCTGCAGCCATGGCCAGATATGATAGAGAACAGAGAGCAGCCAGATTAGTTCATACTAGGAAGAGGGCTGAGCTTGAAGCTGCCTGACAGAGCGTCTCTTGACAGCTCCTCCCAAATCTCTCTACTCTCTCTAATGCAGTCTGAGGGAAACATTGTTCTCCTTTCTGTCTTTTTTTCGTGTCTCTTTCCTTCTCCCGCTCTGTCCCCGTCTCTCTGAGATGAGAGCGATCCATAGAGAGAAAGAGTGTGTGTGTTGTGTGTGTGTGTGTGTGTGTGTGTGTGTGTGGGTGTGTGTGTGTGTCTTATCGCATCTTTTGCCTTTGGACTTCTGGGTCATTCGTAGCCTTGTTCCCACTGTCTCAGATGCTGTAATTACCCTCACGTGAGTCACCTCTGATAATTAGTAGGATCTGAGCAGGACTCAGCCACAGACACACACACACACACACACACACACACATACATACACACACACACACACACACACACACGGTTCCAGCTTACAAATTTGACACTCATGCACGCATACACACACATCTGTCATTAGTAGAGAGCTTAACATGCAGTACAGTGCTAATGGGATTATCATTGCTGAGGGTCCTACTCATCAACCTCTAACTCCTCTCTCTATTCATCATCAGGTACCATTCTTAAACACTGTAAGAGAACCTATCATTTCTGCGTGATCTCTTTCTTTCTTTCATCAAATACCTTGGTGTCTATTCTCTCAGGTTACAGTGAATCTGCACTATTGGTATAACCACATCTCAAGGACTGTGTTGTTGAAACAGATTCATTGGGGCTCCATGGTGACCTAGGGGTCTAAACCCCTGACCATGTCCAGCTCGGGACCTCTACTGTTTAGTTTCAGGTAAAGGTATAAAGATGTCCAAAAAAATATACTCTCAACCTTCGTAGCTAAATGAAGGAATGTTTTTATGCTACCCTTCGTCCTGAATTGCATGTCTTCCAGTGTTTTTTTATTGATATTTTATTTTAATATTCATATTAAAAAGGAAAAGTCTGAAGTCTGCTATGCATTTATTTTGTATTGCAGAAATAACTTTTTTTTCTGCTTTCCTATCCTTCCTTTTAATCATCTCGTAAGCCATCGTGCTTATCTAGCGACCTCTTCTAGGGTCCAGACCCCCAAGTTGAAAAACCACAGCTCTATGTTAAGAAAACCAGCTAAATTTAAAACTAATTATAAGTTTAGTGTGTTGAGAGGAAAATAAAAACAACTGAGGTAAAATGTGTTTGCATGTTAGTCATATAATGGCCATTTTAGCTGTTAATCTTAGACTTAAAGCTTAAAAACACCCCCATATAAAAGTGAAGATATGACAAAGAAATAGAAAAGGAAGAATGTGAGGAAAATAAGATTTGCTGTTCAACTCTTCCATTAGTTGCACTGAGATAATCACCTCTCTGTATCTGAACCACTCTTCCCCTCTCTCCTGTCATTGCTGAGCCCATTTTATCAGCTCATTTAAAAGTAATATTACCCATAACCATTCAATGTTCACTGTGTTTATTCTGTTGACTGTAATGGAGATATTGACAGGCGGGTGCAGAGTGTTTCTGTCCGGCCATTGAGTTGAGTGGTTCGAGAAGAGGATGACTGGAGGGCTATCTATGGTATTACATGTAGTGTTGAAGGTGTGGGAAAACGAGGCCTACTGAATGCCAAAACACCACGTCTTTAATACCATGTCTCACATACACAGACATAAAGACAACTCTCACGCACGCACGCACGCACGCACGCACAAAAATACAGAAAGACACATACAGGCAGTGGATTAGGATGGGGATTATGGAAGCATGTATAGTGAGATGGATTTGTTAAGGTGCATGGTATGAGGACTTAGGGTCATGCGTCATGATTGAGCACTATTCAAGCTTACGTATGAAGACTCAATAGGGCAGCAAAGAAGCTTTAGCAATCAATTATTGAACTGGAATGGGGGGAACTCAAAGCTGCTGAGATTAATGTCTGGCTCATAAAGTATTTTAAATGTTCAAATACTTCTACTGAAGAACTACAAAAGTACATTGTGGTGAAAGATTGGGAGCTTGATTTTTTTGTCTTCTATCCAGTATCTCATCTACCATAACCAACATATCTTTGTACCCATCTTGTCATATCACATACCAATTGCCAAAGTGGTTAGAATTCATCCTGAGGGGGAAATGAATGTGTGTATAAAGTATCATGGCAATCCATCCAATAGTTCCAATAGAGTGGCCTCTTTTTTATTATAAAGGTACACCTGACTGACAGTAAAGATTAACCTTCGCTGGCCGTGTCTCTACATAACCACATATTTTCAATTGTGCTGTGAATTTGAGGTTTCGGAAAAATAATTAATACAACTTTAAATATTCATGTATTAAATGAAACCTATTCACAGGAAGTTCTGTGGGTTAACCTCAGTTGCCGAGACTTGTTTCTACAATAATTCATTTCTGTTGAGTTTTTCAAATTTCTTTTTCAAATGCTGGACACACCAAATACTAAATCCCATTCTTCCACATTGTATCATGGTGGCTACAGAAACCTCAAAGATGGATCATTCAAACTTGGACAAATGATTAGTGCGAAGTGATCCTTTTTACACCAAATGATTTTTTTTCTAAATTACAGTGCACAAAAACTGTCATTGATTGTATTAAAAAAAATCTAATCAAACTTTGTAATGCCAAGTTGATAAAATATGTCTTAGTTTGCAGGCATTGTGATTGAGGTTAAGTTTAAAGTGTAGTTAAATCCAGACCTTGGTTGATGTTGGTTTTAAAGAGCAGCTAGTACAAAAACAATTGTAGCATAAAAGCAATAAAGGAAGTTACGGATTGAAAATGGAATTGACATTCACCTTCTTCATTATTCACTTTTCAAACTGCTTGGAAAAAACAAATTAAATACATAGATTTGACTGGAATATCTACCCCTAATTGTCATGGAGCTTTCTGCCTTTGCTGTGGTCAGATTAGCATCCATACTGGCTAGAGGACTTTCTAACTAACCGTAACCCCAATCGTAAAAGCCGGATGCGGTATACACACATTATGAGAAAATGACAGTTCACCTCCCCAGCACCCACCTTGTTAATTTGAACAAATGGCCCAGTTGTTAAAAGCAACGCACCACTGTGAGTCGAAGCGGATATACTGTATTGCACTATATGGACCCTGTGTTCTTGAAGATAAAATGCTAGCTGATACTCTCATGCCAGGCATTGTGATATAATATTTCAATATCTGGCCACGGCTCAGTTACACACTGCCCATACATGACGGAATGCTAGTCACATGCTGAATGACCTCCTTAATCTGTGGCCATCTACTCTTCGCCCCTGCTGCATCAGGCATGTCTTGGTCACCAGACATCTGTCATCAGCACATAACTCATTGGAGGTCTGTGGCTCCCTGTGATCCCATCTTCTCTACAGCTGTCAAATGTAATCATCAATCTCTCTTTCGCTTCCTTTATATTCACTCTGCATATTTCTACACGGCCTCCACAAACTCTCCCGTGTCACCCTCCCCTCCCTCTTCCTCCAACATTTCTCTTCTTTCAGTTTGCTGAAATATATAACCAGTAATTTGCCAATCTCTCCCACTTTGACACACATGCATGCATGCATGCACACACACACACACACACACACATGCACACACACAGACAAATGCACAGTAGGGCTATAACAATATGCAATATGAAACCAAAATCTCGACACTCAGATCAGTATTAGACATTGTGGGGCCTTTTCCCCCTTTTGTCGGGTAAATTTAGCTAACTGTAAAGACGGCTAAGAGCTAAGGGGGACAGGGAGGAGATTTTCAGCACCAACAGGGCGGCTGTGTCTCAGTGGTAGAGTGGTTGCCTGCCAATCGGAAGGTTTGTGGTTCGATCCCCGCCCCTGCAGTCATTGTCGAAGTGTCCTTGGGCAAGGCACTGAACCCCAAGTTGCCCCCGGTGCTGCGCATCGGAGTGTGAATGTGTGTGAATGTTTATCTGATGAGCAGGTGGCACCTTGTACGGCAGCCCTGTCCACAGTGTATGAATGTGTTTGAATGGTGAATGTTCCCTGTAGATGTAAAAGCGCTTTGAGCAGTTGTTAAGACTGGAAAAGCGCTATGTAAATACAGCACATTTACATTACATTTACATAACACTGGTAACGCTAATGGAGGTGTAACGTTATGGATGGCCGCCTGGTGGTGCTTGGGTCTGTTTCTCAACGGTTCAGTACACTGCCGTTAGCATCCTAAGCACCGGATTTAAGTGCTGACCGGATTTGGATTGCTGTAACTGTACATACACACCGCCGCCAACTTGAGCTGCAAAGCAGCTCTGGTTGACCTGTCAAGGACGCTTGTCAAAAAGTACACAGAAGCCTTTTGACGCTTTGGCCACTCTGACGTGGCAGCATTCTATGTTCGATCATTGGAGAAGCAAACGCGGCCCCTGCACAACCAATACATTGACACTAGAAACCTTTTTATAAATGACATATATACTGAAAGATTTGTTATTGTTTCTTGGTCGCATAGCTCGTTTGTTAGCTGCTGAACTGAGCAGAATGCAGGCAGAGCGAGGAGCCGCCAGACTCTAATCTCTGTTGATCCATGCAGGACTTCACTGTGAGCGGACTGTTTAGAGACAATGTAACAGGCAGGTAACATTGACTGGTCCCTATGAGCAAACAACATCATATCATAAATCATAGAAAACCCTGAAACGGTGATTATGAATGTTTCCTCCATTTTCTCAGAACTAATCTTTTGGCAGGAACGAAAGTTGACATTGTATGTTTCTCAAGAATCAGCCTGCTCAAAGTACATCTACTGTATATTCCCATTGATTGCTGGCGTTAGCTGCTGCTTGCCTCTGGACCATGTCATAGCTAAAGTTGAGCTACTTTCAACTTTCTGATTGACGCTCTGGTTGCTCGAAACGCCCAAAACTCAATGCTGACAGATTTGTCGCTCCTTGCAGCTGAGAGAAGCAAGCTTCCATAAAAAATGTGTGACCGCCGCTAACTTTAGAGGATCAAGTCTGCGGGTTTTATGTACAGTAATGATAGTGACTGGCTGCTATTAGGCTGGGGGCTGACTGTGGATGTGTCCCCGGGACGGGGCTGTTTTCAGCTCTCATCCCGCCTGAAGCCTTGCAGCGCAGAGAGAGTGAGGCAGACAGACAGGGGTGTGCTAGCTAGCTAAATTACTATGAGATTAGTCATCTAGCTATACAGTTAGCGTTGTTAATTGCTACCATTACCATTATTTTTATGTCTCATTTGACTGATTTAATGAAGCACTGAAATTAATTTGGAAACGTTATTTTAAGGTACAAAAGAATCTTTTGTTATTGGATCGATCGATGTTGAAATCAATCAATATCATTACATAAGGTCTCTGTTGTATTACTGTGTTGCAAAGTGGCATGTAACCCCTGTCTGTATCGAATGGTGTGTCAAAAATCGTGATACAAACCCAGTCGTGGGTTTGGTGTATCGTTACAGCCGTAATGCACAGGCATCCAGACTGCATGAGCTGCTGTGGTGTATTATGACAGATAATTGGCTATTGTGGGTTCACCCTTGACAGCACGAATCTATCACAGTGACACTCACTTCTCCATGACCTGTGTGTGTGTGTGTCTGTTTGTGTGTGTGTGTGCGTGCATGTGCGAGCATGAGTATCTGACTGTGCATGACATACTAATTGAGTTTGCCTTTGTTGCTCGGTTTGTAGAAGTTTCTTTGCAGTTTAGATCTGTGTTGCTGTTGCATATTTGGGAACATAGGTAAGCTATTCAACTAATGTGTGTGTGTGTGTGTGTGTGTGTGAATCATATTATGTGTACATTAAAAAAATCTATGCAATGTCTGCACAGATGCAATGACATATTAGACTGGCACACAGGCGTGATAACCTTGATAAAATGTCTTTGTTTTGAACGGATTACCACATATGCTTCTCATTTTCATCTTGGAGTTTATGTATCCGCCTCGAGGATCTAAAGCCCCACACAATGCAGCCTTGCTGTTCTCCACTAATGTGATAGCTGCTTAGCCTAACATTCGTCACTCATTTTGATGGAGTCAGCAGCCATGGTTAATGGTCTGTCTGCTCACCATTTGTATCTGTTGACTCCCAGCTGCTCCAAACTGATCATTTCTTTTCTTTGTTCTGGAAAATAATCCTGATGTGTTCTTTCACGGTGGGATGAATTGTAGCATCAGCAACAGCCTTTAAAATAACAGCCGAGGTTCAATTGTATGATGTTTCTCTCTCTCTCTCTCTCTCTCTCTCTCATTAACACACTCTCTCTCTCTGTCTCTCTCTGCTTTTTCATTATTTTCCTTTATCATTCCCTCATTTATTCCTTGCTTCTGTATTCTGTCTTTTTTTTGCCATTTCCTCTTCTCTTGCTGTTTTTTTCTCGCTTTCTTTTCTCTCTCACTGTTTGCACCGAGTCTCATTTCCGCTCTTTCAATAGTAGAGAGTGCTCATCCCACCCATGCACACCGACTAAATCAGATCCTGTGTGTGAGTGTGTGGGTATACTTGCAGTTTTGTAAATATGATTTTTTTCTGTCTTGGTAATACACTAATCATAAAAACGTGCATGTTTGCGAGCGTGTACAAGGAGGAGTTTTGTACTTTATCATACCAGCCAGCTCAATATTCCCAAATGCAATTTCCTCAATGTGAAAAGAGCAGGCTGGATGTTCATCATTCTATATTTAATTCTTAGTGTTTAATAAAAACTTCTTTAAGACTGCTAGGCTGCACATTCTCGTGTTCTTTTTTTTTTCTTTTTTTTTTTTCCTGTCACTCACTCATTTTCACCCTTACTGACTGCACATACACACAGGCATGAACACACACTCTTGCCTTTTTGTGGAACACAGTAGAGCTGTCTCCTGTGCATGATTAAAGTGCATATCACAGCATGTTCCCTGAGCTTTTCTTTGTAATACTGTTTAACATTCTGAGCCTATAATATATGCTGTAATTCATCCCAGCTCAACTCATCTGTATTGTATTTTGAACATCAATTTTAGCAATAAGGATTTTTTTTGCAGTATTATGTAGATAGACACGTTCCATTACACATATTTACTTTTTCAATTCACAGTTCCAAAAGCTCAGAATTAGTTATTTTTCCACATCTAAGCCAGAGGTGGATTGCTATTGCCAAATCAACATATTTACAACAGAAGTAAAAAAGAAAAAGAAATTGAAGAAGGAAGGTGGGGAAAATTGGGACTTTTTGGTTATCCGTGTTTATCCTTATGTAATCCAGATATTTTACCATTGATGAGGATTTAGCTTTCTTATAAATATAATAAACCAACCAACCAGCAACCTTTTACCTCTTTAACCTATGATATCCCTCCAAATGCCTATGCTCTTCTTATTGACTGCATTAGTGTCTCCTTCTATGCAATTAAGGTTGTAATTGTCCAAGTGCAGGTGCCATCTCTAATACCAGTCAAGCTTTGCATGGTTAGCAACCCATTGCAGCACTCACATGTCTGGGTAGAAAATAAATGACTGGAGAATTGGCAAAAGCCAAGTCAGTGCCTAAGGAAGGTGGGGATAATGATGTCGTTAGTGCTGGCTGTGTGTGTGTGTGTGTGTGTGTGTGTACATCTACAGCATATGTAATACATTTATTTGTGTGCAGCCTAAGACACAATGTCCTGTGTACATTATGTGTATGGGGGTGGGGTTAATTTTCAGTGGAGGGTGGTTAGGGGGTCAAGTGTATGTGCAGGGCATTACTCATTAAGCATCAATGACTAAGGCGTGTGTGTCTGTGCAAGTTGGAGGCACTGTGGCTCTCTATGATGCTGAGATTAGAGGCAATTATTGAAATGTCACGGCTTTAATGGGCGGCTGCCGCTTTGCAAGTCATGAGTTGAACTTTCAAGGTGATGATACATGAGTCTTTCTGTGTTTTCATTAATTTTTTGCATATCCGATTTTAATTCTCTACTTGTTAGCCCTCTTCACTTTTCACACGGTAGAATAACCTGATATTCCATGAATCATGTATATGGAATATGGAGGTCATGTAATGTGTGTTGACACCATAATGCTCTTTGGGCCTGCAAATAAAGATTATTGTCATTATTAGTAAGTCTGTTGATTATTTTCTTGATTAATCAACTATTTGGTCTATAAAATGGTAAAAAAGAGTGAAAATTTTTTCCTGACCAATATTCTGTTTATAGTGTAATCGATTAATCAAGTAATTTTAGGTCAAGTATTCTTATAGACTAGACTACAAAGAAAAACTTACTTAAAGCATACTAGATATTCTTTGGAGAGAACATTTGAAAGTGTAATGCAAAAACATATTTTTTTATTCGAAAACTCTTTCTTTCTTTCTTTTATTTTTTGATAGTCAATGGCATCCCATTGGCCAGTTTGTAAAGAAATACACCCAACTCATGGCTAACATCTTTGACTTGTCAAACCCAGGTGTAAGGAAATGAATGATGGTTGCTTTCCATTTACAGTGCCCAACTGTAGAGGTTCCACTTTCAGGGCTCTATAGCATTGTGTATCAGTGACATGAACAACTGGCCACAGTAAATGGAATGGATGCATCATTAATGGATGTAGTGTTTTTTCTGTAAGGATGAGTCAAAATACTGCTGTAGTTGAGGCCCCCTGTCATTTTGGTCAGTCCAATACAGTATATATAGTACATGCAGTGCCGCAGCAGTCCAAAGTTCCAAGTTTTGGTATGGTTGGCAGATACACAAACAATTATGGTACTGTAACTAGGAAATGTCCACTTAATCCTTTGGAGCCAATATCAGTCTGAAGTCTAGGTCAACCTTTTGAACGGTTTAAAATGAGAAAAATGACTAAACTTTCCCTTTCAATCTTTACTGTATTGTTTATCTACCGGGTCATCTTTGAGATCATTTCATTGTGACAACTGAGGCAGGATTTTCTATAGTCCTACTAAAAATCACTGATCATGACTTGATAATGTTGACCTTTTAGATATTGGTTAAGCCACATTTTAGCAGTTTAAAGATGTTAAATAAATTACACTTCCAACCTTCAGTCATGTAAAATTACAATCCAATAGATTAAGTATCAAAGAAATGGTTGAACATATTTTATGTTTCTTATCAGTCCCCCTTATCCTCTTTTTAGAACATCATTCAAAGCCCACATATTGCAGGTGGTGTGATATATAAAGCACTTACTATTTCCTGGTCACAGGATTAAATCCATAACTGAGCAGGAGATTTCTATGAAATCATGTACACTAAATTTATAAAAACAATTCCATATGTACCGCACAGCCTGGAGTAGCATTAAGCCTACCTGCTAACCCTCTCCAATAAAATGGAGACGCAGATTAAACTTGTCACTTCTGTCTTAAAGCAGGGTTAAAACTGATGTGTTGAGCTGGGATAGTGATTGAAAATAAAGTGTATTAAGGAAAAGCAGAATTCATGCATGACTTAAAAAAACATTGAAAACTGATAAATTAGTAGGTTGATGGCACAGCACAGTATGCCTGCAGGGAGTTTGTGAACCAGAGTGAACATCTGTGTGGGCAGTCGTGTGTCGTCACAAACAGAAAGCATCAATGCATGCACATCCATTGACTATTGAACCCATACATCCATACATATTTATCTGTGGATCACTTGAATGTTTAATCGAGAGCTGCTAGTGAAGATGTGTGTCGACAGTGAGGGAGTGCTGGGGTTTGAAGCCGCAAAACAAAAACAGCAACATCAAATGTGGCGCAAGTTGCAACATGTATGTGTATTTAAGTGTTTTTACTGGAGGTATGCAGTCACTAAACAGTGCTTTTCAGCTGTGTGTGTGTGTGCGTGTGTGTGCGTGTGTGTGTGCGCGCGTGCGTTTGTGGGCATGCGCGTGCGTGTGTGTGCATGCGCGTGTGAATGTGCAGAGGGTGATGCTATGTCATAAGGCTCATCAAATACAGCCCTAGATTCGATTTTAGCCAGTAAAGTTATCTTGATAGCAAACCCCTTATCTCTTATGTGCTGAGTAATTATCTTTTGTGTGTGTGTGTGTGTGTGTGTGTGTGTGTGTGTGTGTGTGTCCAGCCTGAGGTTGTGTTTTCTTGTACCCACTGAGCTGAGGAGTTTCTGCAACAAAAGCACGTTTACGCTCCTCCATCTCATTTACATTGCACTGAGGGGAATCTGCTGCACCACTGATTGTGTTTGGTGTTCTAAGTCAGCACACCCAGATATGTGTGTGTGTGTGTGTGTGTGTTTGTGTGTGTGTGCGTGTGTGCGTGGGCGTGTGCGTAATGTAACCATGTGCTCAAATACTGAAAATTGGGGTTTATAGCCTGTTTACAGGTGCAAGATATATTGATCAGTATCATTAGCGCAATATTACGTTGCTCAGTGTTATACTTAGGGGAGCAATGTATCTAAAGTATTGCAATAAGTATGGAATATTTTGATTATATTGTGGAGCAATGCATCATGTCCGTTGGCTGTGTGGCTTAGCTGTGTTTGATTTCGAGCCTGCTTGAAACGCTATAATGATCATCATTTCATTGGCCAGTGGCCTTGCAACTTACATATGTTGGTGCACGTCAGCGCACGGGTCCACTACGTGACAAAACCTACTGAGCGAGTGACATAGATAAAGACAACTAAATGGAATGAATCAGAGAAGCAAAAGAAAAGTTGTTTCCTGTTATCTTTATTTATTTATTTTATAACTAGTATAACAAGTCGTGTTCTGTAGACATGGTCGTTATTTATTTATTCATATCTTTGTCAACACACACACAGACAGTCCTGACACTCTTAAAAGTCTTTGAACACACCATACACACAATTTACTCAAAACACACACCCTACAGCTCCACCCTCCAGCAGCTTATGACATAATTGAATTAGACTACAAAAAGCTAGTATGTAGCATAAATACATATACACAAAGTTAAAACACTTACATGCATACTGGCATAATCACATATTCATATTAGCGCTAGATTTTTGATTTGATTTTGAATCATCGTACAACTGTAGTTCTCACATCTATTCTGCAAATTAGTATTTCATATTTCTTCACTGTTTAAAACCATTTTAAACCCTTCAAACTCATTGCAGTTCTATTTCTATATACAACCCAATTTGATCTCAAGTGGGCCGGAGCAGTAAAACCATTACATAATAACCAAATGATAACACCTCCAAATGTGTTCCTTTGTTTTAGTGTAAAAGGGAACAAGTACATAAAGAACAATATACAAACAGATGATAAACAGCCTATGATATTTTAGGGAAAAATAAGTGCAATTTCAACAATATGTCTCATTTTTATATTCCTGTTAAGATGGAAAAGCGAATGAGTCTGATAGTGGCGTTGAATATATATATGTATATATATAGATATATATATATGCTCCTTGACCACTGACACACTGGCTTCCTGTTTAGACTACATCTATGAAAAAATAGGAACTGATCAATTCTTTTTGGAAAACCCCACAAGTTGTGTCCATTTTTTTCTCCTTTTTGAAAAAGACATTTTCCAGCTCCTGCATGAACGATAGCATTCTTGACAGTGTGTAGCCTGAATGTAAGCATTTGGGATCTATATAATATATAATATAATAGCATATCCATCAAAGGGCTTGATACTCTTAGAACAACGCAAGCCCCAGTGGACAAATGCGTATATTTACAATTTCGAATCAATGATTTTTGCAAATTCCAAACTTTGGGCCGGTTTGGGCCCTTTGGCAGGCGGTTTCCAGTATGTTTGAGCTTGACACCCCTACTTAATAACCCCATGAATTCCTTTTTGTTGCTATTAACCATGATTTTGAAACAGTTAGACTAAATAACATGAAATGTCCAGGCAATAATCGCAGAGCGACTCCTCGCTCTGATTGCCTCTTTCCAAATCTCCAAAACCCAATAGGCTATCACTCCAAAGAGCCCTTAATCTGTTGAAAAAAAATCAACAAAGATTTCATGTAGAATTGAGTTTCAATTTTAACATTTATTTACGTAAACTGGAGTGGCTTATCTTATTTATAGAATAGTGTTTAGGTGCAACTGCATTTTATTTTCCATAACATATTAAAAATCTAAATATCAAGTGAGCAAATGTTATTAATGAAATGTGTTATAAGATTGACATTCTATTCCTCATTGATCCATCCATCTGGTCTGCACTCGTCTACCGGGACCAGGTTTTACCGGGTGAGGGAGTGCTTCCAAAGAAAACCGGAGGCATTTGGCGACAGCAGATCGCTCCACGCTACGTTATGGACTCCCCGAAATAACATCGCAGAAATTGCGCGGGGCGTCTGCAGCTTTAAATCTGCCCCAACTTCAGTCCAGCCACCATACCGGGGGATTTAGCAGCTACCTTACCCGAGTCGTATACTCACCGGGTAGGAAATTATTGGAGCGAGAGAGCGAGAGAGCGAGAGAGAGAGAGAGAGAGAGAGAGAGGGAAACAGACGTTGCCGGATTATCTCGGCAGAGCGGCTGCAGCCACCGTGGATGTTACACAGCCAGACGACGAATTGAAAGCTTGAATCTATCCAGACTGCGAGTTTTTCCAGCGACGGCGCCGGGCAGGATGCTGATATGGTGAGCGCGTCTCTCGTCCTTTCCTTTTTTGTATTATTTGTTTTTGTTGACATGCTCGACAGAGCGATAACTTCCTATGATAATGTATTCCCATCATTCAGTGCAACGCGCAATACGCGTCCATCCGATCAGATGTGTGTGCGTGTGTGTGTGTGTGTGTGTGTGTGTGTGTGTGTGTGTGTGTGTGTGTGTATGTTTGTGTTTGTGTTTGTGTGTGTGTATATGACTGTTACCAATATCTACTTCATCTTTCCTCCCCAGCATGAGTTGTTTTATTGGTGTTTCAGGTGGTCGCCTTGCCTTTATATTCCCGCTGGAAAATCACTGTGATATTTCCATAATATTTAGCACTTGGAGTGTGTCCTTGACAGTCAATAGTGAGTTGATATTGATCTTAATTTAGCATAATCAATGTGGTTAATTAGTATCTGCCATGCCATCATGTTGTTATTTGTATTGGAGCTTATAGCACAATATGCCTGTCACACACAGATCTTTTTCTTTATTTCCCACGGTGTAATGGCAATATTAATATACAGTAAATGCAGGTTTGTTTTTGTATTGCATGTTGCATATTCCTTGTCAAATTGACTGTGAGGCTATTACAGTTCTCGCTACAGGGCGACTCTTAAAATGAGTTTTTTTATGCTGATGAGAGATTAAGGAGGCTGTAAACCGCTTGGTTTTCACTGGGTTTGGTGCTCTCCCCTCAAAACATGCTCATAGGTATTTTCTCAAGATGCCATCTGCACAGAGCACACTGAATGGACATGTTAAGGTATATACAGACACAAAGCAATAGGATTTGTTAATTGCTGTCAATCAGTTCAAGCTGTTTTGAGTGGGCTGTCTCTGAATTCATGTAAATCTGCATGAATACTTTAGGCTCCAATAGGCCACAGTGGATTATATGAGTGGATTTCTGTCTGTGGGTTTCAGTCTGTATCCAATCCATGTGGCGACATTTGAGAGATGTTATCGGAAACATTTTTGATTGATTTCATGCCCAATTTATCAGTATACATGATATATGAGTATATACATCTCCTTTCACCTGTGAAATGTAATGACTGAATACAGGTCGTAACATCTATATTCCTCTTTATGTCATTGCATAACTTAATGGCTGTAATGTGCTGTAATTTGCTGAGTGAGTGCTCTGTGTGTGTGTGTGTGTGTGTGTGTGTTTTTGTATGTGTTTGGCAGTAGTCAGCAATCTTGCTGAAACACTGTCTATAGCAGCATTACAGACCTCACTACAAATCAATCATGCATGTACTTTGACAGCAATTAGGTTTGAGTATGTGAGGGAGAGGCATATGTATAGAGGAAGGGAGTCAGTGGTACTTTCTTGTGTTTGCCGGATCTTCCATAACAGTTTATGCATACAGTTTCTCCTCTAAGTGCCTTTATCCATGCCTTTATTTATGCCTTGTTGCTAAGGAAAGCCTGCACAATGGGAACCAGTCAAGTTTTGCCTCCGGAATGGAACATCTACACAATAGTAACGTAAATGACCAAATGATTGATCCATGGACATAATATTTAACTGTTATAGTGCTTTTTCTAAATGTTTACATTTTATAGTTGCTAATGGTGAAGTGAAGTGTTTGTCTTCTCTAAAGTACCTATCCATGATGTTTGGGAAATAATTATTTAATATTAAAATGTTATCATAGCTTCCTAGCTTTATGAATAGCTTCTTCTGCTGCACTCTGTAGATGTGTTTGGGCACATCATGCAAGTGGACCACAACCTGTTTTACAACCAGAGCCTGCTGCTCGCAGGTCAGAGGTGCCTTGTCACATGCCAGTCTGCGGATGAAAAAGTGTGTGTGTGTGTGTTTATATACATGCATGCCACTGCAGCTGTTCCTCCTCTCAGAGAGATTAAGTTTCACAAGATGTGATGGATGCCAGTGTCTGCAAAGCCAGCTGTGTGTGTGTGTGTGTGTGTGTGTGTGTGTGTGTGTGTGTGTGTGTGTGTGTGTGTGTGTGTGTGTGTGTGTGTGTGTGTGTGTGTATATGTGTTTTTTTGTGCTACATGTTTGTCAGCGCATTTCTGCATGTCTGTGTGCCCAAATGCATAGCACTTTGCTTGCGCATGTTCGCCTATATGTCAGAAAATGTCCATGTCATTGCTCTGAAGGTTGGGTTAAGTTAGGAGAGGTGATGTTAAGGTCATGGATGTTATGAGTTGGGTTGGTAATTATAGTGACTGCGCCTTTGGTTCCCACAGACCAGGCCAACACAGTCTAAACCAGGAAGACATGAGCAGAGCCTGGGTCAACTATTCCCACTGCAAACAAAGAAGAAAACATTCTCTTGCTGTTTAAAAAGCCATTTTTAATTATCATTGTCATGCATTTTGCGTATTTCTTGTCATTCAGAGGAGTGAGAAAGCAAGCAAACTTACATTTATTTATCCACTGCAACAATTGCAATGTAAGGGCTACGTCTCAAGAATCAAACTGTGTATGTAAAGGTTTTCAAAGAGTCTATTTTAAGACATAGCCTCGTGGTGAAAACCGGCTGTAACAGTCAGTGGGCAGGCAGGAGGCTCCCACTTCAGCTACAGTTAGCCAGCATCCAGCTGTGTTGCTGCTTGCAAAAGTGATAGGATGTGTGGCTAAGAGGAGTGGAGGAGGCACAGCGAAGCTATTGATTTATGTAGCAGTCGGAGGGGGCAGCTTCCAATCTATATCTCGACCTGTCCCTATCATCTGTCTGTCAGTTCACCCGTGCCTCAGCCTTTCTGTCTTTTTCTCTGTCTGACTTCTAGATTGCGCTCTGCTCTCACTTTCCCCATACCACTCCACCATCTGGGGCCGAATCAATTGTATGTATTTCTGTAATTTCTCTGTTTGATTTGTTTGTTCATGTTAGATGCCTCTTTTCACTTTTGTCTTTCTGTTGCTGCCTTTTTCTCATTTATCACTCAACTGTCTCTTGCTTTCTCTTTTTCATTCATCCATCACATAAACACACCCACATACTGGCTGTGAATTGGTAATTAATAGCAAAATATGTCTTCACCTGTGGAGAGGAGCATATGGTAAGATATTAAAAATTTAACATAAGACTTCCCTCACTTCATCTTTTCTTCACTCTGGCGGGTTTTTTCTCTCTGTTTGTCTCTTCTCCTGTAGCTCTCTTTCTCTCCGTCATCCTCTCGCTCTGCCTCAACATTTCTCAGTACAAAACCGCTTCGTTGTTTCCTTTCTTTTTCTTTTTTTTCTTCTTTTTTTTATCAAAGTATTGTAGTGGCAGTACATATCAACCAAACAATCTTTGTTCACAGACATTTTTAGCTTACTATCCATAACAGAGACATGGCATCAGATCTTCATATTTACATGTGCTGTGTTTGTTTGTGTGTGTGTGTGTGTGTGTGTGTGTGTGTGTGTGTGTGTGTGTGTGTGTGTGTGTGTGTTTGTTGTGTTTGTTGGGTTTGTCAGAAAAGAGGCATGAGATATGTGTAATGAGAAACAGACAAAAATAGAAGAGATCTAGAGAGTGAGAGATACATAGAAAGAAAGAGAGACATTGAAAGGGACAGAGTTTGTGGTTGGGGCGATCCATTCACAACCTCCCCCCAACAATTTCCTTTTCCAACCCCACTTACACAATCTCTCACACACAAACAGACACATTTTGAGCCAAACGTTTTCAGCCTTCCACAGTCAAAGCTGAAGTGTTTCCCTCCTCTTCCCACTCACTGTCTACCTCACACTTAATATCTTTTTTCTTCTTTTCCCTGTCCTCCTACTTCAATTAGCGTTGTCTCTTTTCCTCGTCCTTCTCCGCTGTCTTCTATTCCAATGGCACGCATGAGGGTTCGACATAGCAAAACTGGTGCCAGACCACAAAGCCTTATTTTCCCTCTGCAGTTCTTTCTCCTGCTTTTTCTCTCCTTCTATCTGTCTCTCCATTCCCCGCCTCCCCTCCCCTCCTTACTATATATTTTAATCTGCAGCGGGGGCTTAGTGGCACGGCTGCAGGACTTCCACATCACTTCTTTCTCTCTGCCAGAGGATTTGCTGCTGTTTACAGCCGCTCTCTTGTGGCCCTCTCTGTCCTACGTCCTCTGGCCTCTCCATTCTCTAAAGCTTTTTATTTGTTTGATAATTCATTTATTTTAATTTTCTTTTAGTTTTTGACTTTGCCCTGTCCTCATATTCCCTTTCTTATCTCTTCCTTTTCTCTATACAGTGGTGCGTGTATGACATGTGTTTGCATTACATTTTATTATTCACCCCTTTAATCACTGCCCCGTCGACGCAGTCGCGAAACTCTGTGGATGTCTGTGAAGTTGCTGTCTTGGGTTGCTTTTTCCTACAGCATGCAGATCCAATTTTTTGAGTGACACAATATTTTCCTCTTTACTTAAATTGTTATCCAAATCTTTGTTTTTTTTTGTTCTTCTTTTTTGCTTTTATAAACATCTTTGTTGCTGTGGTATTTTCCCAGAAATTACATGTCAGTCAAACATTCCGGGCAGCTCTTTGTACTTTGAACTCTCTGTAGGTGGCGCTAATCTTCTTTATTCAGCTGTGGTAGCTATCACTGCTCATGGTTACTCTTCTAACCACTTTTGCTGCTTCAGGAGAAAGATATTTTGCTAAGTGAGCCAGAGGATTCTTTTTCTTCTTTTCTTGAAAAGATCCACCCACTTTGAATTGTTAAGAACAATACATGTAAAAGCCTTTCAAGTGAACCCAGTATGAGTCACTATTGTTTTATACCAATCACCGATGGAGTAGCAAAACAGATATTTATATGAACATTTCACGGATTAATACGTGAGGCTAAAGCAATTTTCCAGTCAAATATATGAGTAGAGAGTGTTTGCTCTGTATCCTCTGTGGGAGTCTTTACATCTGTTGTGTCTGCCATGGCAAAGCTTCAGTACTTGGCCACAACCTCTTTATATCCAGTAACATGGCCAAGCAGGAGCTTGGCCCTTAAAAATGGCTCCCACCACACATTCATTCTATTAGTCTTTCCTAGATCCAATTTTTTTCCCGCCTTTCCGGGATTAGCCCTCGCCACTTTGTCTGTAGATCTGTAATTAATGACATTGATTGTCTGTTTTGTTTATTTTTTGCCAATTGAGTCAGGATGAGACTGTTGAGCTGAGCTTTCTCTTGTGTCCTTTCATTCATCCTTCTGCCTGTTGTTATTCATTTTCCCTGTCATTCTCTCTGGGGGGGGCTAAGAGTCCAACACAAATCCCATTTCTTGTTGTTCGTGTTAAGAAATTATGTTCTTCCTCCCCATTTCCGTCAGACTCCCTAAGGCACCTGGGATAAAATGATGTGTCTGTGTGTCTGTGTGTGTGTGTGTGTGTGTGTGTGTGTGGTTGTGCGTGCACAGTTTTTCACAGCCTTGATTGTAAGTCTTGATTGTGCATGGACTTTGGGTTTAAAGGGTTTGCATGGATATAAGAATCATTGTGCCGTGTCAGCATGTGTGATCATTTGTGTGTCTGTGTCTGACCATCCCTATTCATGTGTATGTGTGTTTGTGCATGACGATAGATAATCTCTCTACAAGCACCAAACATTTGAAATTACTAGACATGCTCTGTCCTCAGCCACGGTCTTGATATGTCTTGATATGCTGACATTGAGAATGTCAGCATAGTGTATACAATAACAGGAACACTAATATCATAAGACATGGCAATGCACACATATATACAAACATACCAATAGACAGTCTTTGCACGATTTTACTGCACCCATCCTTCACCCTGTAAACATGCACTATGAAATAATTTCCTTTCCTCTCTAATGTATCCCAAACTCCTTACTCTGCATTTCCCCAACTACTCAATTCCTGGACAGCCTTTAGACACAGGAAGTGCCTTAGCAGGTCTCTCAATATTGCAATATTAAATTAGACCTGCCATTTAATACATCCCCTGGTGTAGAGATTGGCATAATTTTCCCTGCGCATCCTCTGTATCTCCCGGCCAAAGCAAAGATACACCTAACCAACTGCCGGCCTCCCCCGTGCCTTTCATAAGAAGCTACTCTAATAGGTTGATTGAAAATAACAAGGTTGTCTTCTAGAGTTACAGATGGGGCTCTGCTCCTGTCTCGGCTTGAACGTCAATAAACTGTAGAGTATTTTTTAATGGAGCCACTTTTGTTTTGTTTTTTACTTACCAATGAATGCTGCTAACAGCTTGACGCTGATGATTGGCTTTTCTGTGTCTGGAATTCATTAATGAAACTCATAAACAGATTCTATCTAATAAGAGAACAAAAACACAATAGATAAAGAAAGAAGAAAGAAGGAATGGTGCAGATAAAAAAAATGAATTTGGTTTTATGAAGACACAAAAAAAATCTGCTCCAACTGATGGTGTTGCTGTTCAAACCCCAAAACACAATGTTTAATTATTTTTCATAACGGGCTTGCTTTTATGTGAGACACAGTAAGTAAGCAGCTTCTGGTCATCAAAAATATTAATTATGTAAATGTAATTGGCCCTCAGTTATTCTAGCAGTGTGTTTTTTTATGAGCCACACAATGATACTAGAGTCAGGTTCAGAATTCAGTCACAGCACAGATTGATCCCCTTAATTCTGCACAGCTCCGTCACCTCTTGACCTGAAAACTGTCTGTGCTCCTAAGAGGCGTGTGCATGTCTATGTAGGTGAGTGTGTGTGTGTGTGTGAGTGTGTGTGTGTGTGTGTGTGTGCGTGAGTGTGCGTGTGTGCGCATGGATGTGTGAATGTGAGAGCATGCATCAGTGTTGTCTCCCTTTTTTTACAGAAATACAAACATAATAGGCCAGTCACACAACCAGAACATATGTGTAGAGAGTTAAAGGTACTAAAACACAGGATTATAACATAATCTGACATGTCTTGGCTGATATGCTGATTCACCAATTAGAAACTAGTCTGTCATGCCAGCAGCTCATGTGTGTGAGAAAGAGAGACATAATGACAGATAAAGTGTTTTGTGTGTGTCCAGTAAAGTTTAACGTACGCCGCCTGCTAAACCACGTGAAAGAGAACAATCATTCGAATGACAATTGCAAAGCTACATCTTTTTATTGGAATTCAACAAACCTCTGTATTGGCGTTAACTCACACAGGCAACACACGCTCTATGACTCTCTCACACACACAAACAGACACAAACACAAAAGTGAGGCAGTTCATGATTAGCTTGCTTTCCTCAAATGGACTGCCTAACTCATGCATGCATGCAATCAACCACACAAGCAGCATACATTAAGCTTGCTCAAACAAATTGGCTGCCCAGCATGCACGCACAAACACACACACTGCAACACAGTAAATATTTTTCCTGTTGTGGCGTGTGTAAGCAGCCTAGCCGTGCAGCTCTGCTCTCCTTGCAGACTGTTTAGCTGCTTCTCTGCTGCGCTGGGTGGCAGCCAGTAAAATGGTGGCGCTCATTGTGGAAGGCTGCTGGCTGCCATTGATTTGGCCCAGCAGGTCTCTTGAGGATACACACTGTTGCCCTGCCAGCTAGGCCCCGGGAAAGGAACTGTGTGTGTGTGTGAGTGTGTGTGTGTGTGTGTGTGTGTGTGTGTGTGTGTGTCTGTGTGTGTGTGTGTGTGTGTGTGTGTGTCTGTGTGTGTGTGTTTGGGTGTGCGTGTACGTGTGTGTGTGCGTTTATGTGTTTGCCAGATATTAAGAGAGAAGGGACTGTAAAGTGCATTTCCTTGTGGGTACAGTGGTGCAGTGTGTGAGAACAGCGTTCTTAGTGAAATTTTCGTTTATACATTCCAAACTATTTAAACCCTTTTGGGAAAACTTTAGGAAGGTCCACAGCAATCAATTAGCCGTAATGCTTTTGATGTGATTTGTCGTGTTTAACCAGAGAGAGAGAGAGAGAGCTCATTTCTGGAATACTTCCATATTGCGTTGTCATTTCTCGTCCTTTTTCCTCTCACTTTTTCCCCACACTCTGATTTCTCAGACAAGCTTTGAAAAGTAAACAAAGCGAAGCTGGTTGAACTATAAATAATGCAGAGACATAGATTGGTGTCAAATGCTTTGGATTCCACAACACAACCAACTGAATGGGAGCTGAAGCGCACACACATTCACTTTATACATTGTGTTCCCCCCCATTAACAATAATTATTTCCTAGTGAGTAGACAGTGTAATAATTAACACTCTGTTGCATATACAGCCAAGCACACACCGACTATCACACAAACGTGTTTTTTACTGTATATAGTACATACAGTTTACTGCCTTGATGTCCCTCGATGACAAAGCATGACAACCAATTTTGTTCAGAACACATTTTGGTCTCATCACCCCCTCCCCCCCCCCATCCCTCTCCTTTCCACTCTCCTTTTCATAACTCCGACAAGGGCAACTCAGTCATCCTCTCTATCCACAGCTCCTATCCATCAGCACACTGCCATAACCTGCTGCTGCTCTGTGATAGATTACATTTCATGTGCTGATGTATTGGCCTATCAGACTTTGAGGAAGTGACAGATTAGATCATTATGTCCTTTTATGATTATGACTCTTGTTTTTTTATATATATTAGTGTTTATCCGAGGCAAGTTTGTGTTGTGTTATATAAGAGGCTTTTTTCATTGTTGTGTACTTCCAAGGAGGACAAAAGGAAGGAAGGGACATAAGTTTTGTCTTTATGAAGAGGGACTATGGAAGAGAAGTGCACTGCATATTAAACCACATTTAGAAACTTCTTAGAAAAACGTATTTGAAGTAAACATCTTTGTATGCTCTTACAATGTATGCTCTTTTTATGTCAACTACTTTCATTAGGCAAATTGGTATGTCTGGCTATTAAATAGTGTATTTTCTCTACATGCGCGAATCAAACACAATGGTGCAAAATGGTGAGTAAAGAGGGCATCTCTGTCTCTTTGATTCACGCTGAAATCTGATAATAATCATTGATTTTATCAAGGGATACAAAAATTCTATGATGAAAGTCCATTACACAGTTCCACTTATCCTCGACATTTGGCAAATGTCAGTGTCCACGAGAAAGATTAAAAAAATACTCCAACCAACAAATTTGTCCCCAGAAATGAAAGCTACATTGCCACTGACTGTTCTTTGGCCTAATTAAAAGAAATGTTTATTGTCATTTTAATTGAAGTTTATTTTGAACTCATTTGCTTATTTGGTGGGCAAATGTTATAACTATATTTGATTATGAAAAAGGTAAGATGTGCGAAAATATTGATTCATAAAACCAAAACCAATAGACTGCTTCAGAGTTTTGAGTACAGAGTTTTGAGCGTGTGATCTTCTTTATTCATTGGAATAAACATGTGTTTTCCTTCAGTCCTTCATCGTTTGAGTGAACACACTGTATTTAACAACTTGAACAGAGCAATGTTGTTTAATGGACCTGTGGTTAACCGTAGTCACATGCATTGTGACTGCATCCTGTGGAAAGAAACTGATGTAATGGATGCAATAGACTTCCTCGCTTAGGCTTAAATCGTTCATTTATGCCATGAAGTCTTCTAATCTGGTGCTTGTAATATATTACAGTGATATGATGGTCAGGCTTGTAAATGGCTTCACATTTTTTTACATTGAAGTATACTTCAGTCAGCATTTTTTGTTGCTTAGGAAACAGTTCTGCAAACATTTATGTTTTGAGCCTATACAGCATGACCATGATTAGCATATGAAACAGCTGACTCCCTTCCTCAAGGTATAACATTCTAAAATATCTTGATACAGCTGCTGCATGTTATGAAGTGTTCTTTCATCTCTAACCATGAAAAGCTGGCACTAAAAGTGCGCCCAATGTCAGAGCATCATATTATATCGTCAGATTCGGCACATTATTGGTGGCAACTTCAATTCAAACCCTTTATTCTTAAGCAAAATCTGAAATGATGATGAAATTGACACCCAGCTCAAGCCGTCTAAGCAATAAAGCTGTTGGCCTTCTGTAATAACTGTTTATTCTGTAGAGTTTTTATAGTACATGTGCAGTGTTTTAGTGCTGGTCTTATTCAGGTTATAGGCTTTCTCCCTGACCCTTGACTCCTAAATCCCCTACAATGACGCAGTGTCATGATCAATGACGTCAGTAAGAGTATTAGTGACACATAGAAACGAGGACCCGCTATGATAGACAGCAGTTTCTCTATACTCATCTTTTGTTCAGTCTGATGTGTGTGTGTGTGTGTGTGTGTGTGTGTGTGTGTGTGTGTGTGTGTGTGTGTGTGTGTGTGTGTGTGTGTGTGTGTGTGTGTGCGTGTTGTCCATTTTTCAAACATGAAGCTGACAAGGTACCATGCAACATTTATGCCAGTCTTTATCATTCTATAAGTAGTGTTTCCTGTTATGGCCAACTAAGAACATGGGTCAACTGCATGTTGGTGTGCAATGCATGTCACATATCAGAGTTTGTGTGTGTGAGAGAAAGCTCCCCATGGCCACGGTACCCCCTCTCCTCCTCCTCAGTATTCTCTCCATGGCCCCGTCCCTTCTACTGTAAGACAAGCTCCGCATTGCTGTCGCTAGCTATTACAACATATACTGCACCATTCATGGCTTCTCTCCTCTGAGGCCGACAGATCGAACACACAGAGGAAAAGAAATGCACATATGGTACATACTGTATGCATGCATGGCATCACACATTACACACTGTTCTGCATCTCTGGTTCTTGCAAGTTTGCTTTGCTTCATCTTGCAATTATCTTATCAAGCATATTTACTCACGTACACTGCTTAAGTACAATGTTAAGGTTCTTGTACTTGAGTACTGTACTAGTTTATGTTACTTACTTCACTACATTACAGCTGAAAGTTGTACTCATAATTTGAAAGCTGTAGTTACTTACTTTACTAGAGGCATGGAAAAAGCTGCATCCCAACTAGCTGCAACATTGTAAGTCCAACTAAAATTACATCTTAACCATTAAGCAAATTAAAAAATACAAGATATAATGTCTTAATTGGTGAGTTTTAGAAGTAAGTAGCTAGCTTTTGTTACTTTGTTTATGGAGCCAGGCTAGCTGTTAGTTCCAGTTTCCAGTCTTATTGCTAACTTAAGACAGCCGGCTGCTGCTGGTTGTAGCCCTACACAGAATGTGAGTGGGATCAATCTTTTCATCTACCCCTCTGCCAGAAAACGAATAAGCAAATTTCCTGATGCTTTATGTAAAGGCCCCAAGTACTTGTTTTATTCCTGCTCTCTCTGTCTAAGAAATATCCTTCCTTTCTGTTTCTCTTTCTATGAATAGTCTCTCAACAAATTTGCAGTAACATACTACATCACTGATAGATCAATGCAGGACACAAGTCATGTTTTTGAAGTCAATAAGCATTATCTGTTTAACGCTACAGTAGTCACTCCCAGATTTCGAAATTAGCAACCTTGCTTTTATATAACTTGCTGAATCCAGATGAAGCTCTGATAGTTGCTACCAGACACACACACACACACACACACACACACACACACACACACACACACAAACACACTCACTGCAGGTTCAAACTCCCTTCCTCAATGACATCATCAGTTGGGTGCCCCTAGTGACAGCAAGCCTAGCAAGGGTTGAGGCACTGGCTTTGGTGCTCGGATGTCTGATTTGATTCACCCTGACAACCGAGGACCATTTGGGAGCCCTGTAACCACGGCAACTTCCATCACAACATTCAGGGTGGTTTGTCGATGGGGCCAGTCACCGCCGCTGTTCCTTGCATACATTTTTAATGGCCAGTGTACTTAGTCGTTCTTCCTGGGCCTGTCTCCCTGCGGTCCCATCTCCAAGAAGGAGAGGCAGCGCACTTGGTGAGAAAGGCCCCCATTACATATTTATTGTCCCCAGTCTTAATTACTCAGCCAGAAGTGGATGTGGGTTTTGCTCTCTCTCTCTCTCTCCTGTCTCACTTTTTAATAGCAATTTGCCAGGGGGAGGGATTATCAATAGAGGAATTTTAAACTAAGTAAAGCGCTGTAAAACGAACAGTCGAGAGATAGAACGTTAAAATCCGAGCAGCAGTTGCTAGATGTGTTTAGCCGCCAATAGATAACTGCGAGCCAGCTACAGGCACCGCTAGATGTCAGTCCTTTGAGGGGCATGTTAGTGGAATTTTGTCGAGAAAAAAAAAGAACCAGTTAAGTTTATGAAAAGGATCGTGGTTGGGATTAAAACATTCCCCAGGAAAAAACACACATTTCCTGGGTTAAAGGTCTTCTTTTCAGTTTGATATTTTCCATTGAATATTGATATTTCACTATTCACACCCTGTGTCTGACTTTTGTTTATTATTGTGAGACATTATTGTATTAAGCTTACAAGGTAAGCTATGCAACTTAATAATCAATGTAAAGTAACCAATGGAAATATGGATATATCTGAACATTACACAGTAAAAGCCAGAGACTTGTTATATCTATGTGACTGTATGTGACAAAGTGTGTATCACAGCTCAAGGCTAATCATTTTGCAATCCTTGCATCTATACTTACGTATACCTTGCATGCATATCTTTTTCTGTTTGTTTGCTGTAGACATCTAGTTAAGTAGAAACAAGCATTTAGCTGTACTTCTGAGCAGACGTACTTCTGAGCAGACTTCTTCCCTGCCATAAATTGGCAGTAAAATTCTAGTTTGGGCATGTGTTGCCTTTCTAATTATAATTGTTAAGGTTGATTATAGAGTTGGCAAGGATCCTGTATTGTGTTGCAATGCACTGCAAGAAACATCACAGTCATTCAAAAATCCATGTACAGCATTCAAGTCTTTGCATTTCCCTGCATGTTATTTTGAGTCATCCTCATGTACTCCCACTCCTTTGCTGGACAAAATCAATCTGAGGAAAAGGGTTTTGTAACCCCATCCTTCTCTCTTAGCCATTGTGAACATGACATTGGAGAACATTGATCAAGAAATGTATTTTTGGACTTGATTGTGAACTGCCTCCCCTTTGACCTTCAAGGTGGTGTTATTTCTATTCTTTATGGTTTAGTTGACTAGTTGTCATTCTTTATCTATTTCTTTTGTGCAATGAATCTTTCTTGCTTTTGGAGATATCAATAGGTTTAAGTCTTGCTTAGGGGTTTCTCTCCCTCAGCTTGTATCTGAGAAAGGTGAAAAGGAGAGATGTGGCTGTCTTTAATTTGTCCACTCTACGGAGGAGTGGAAAAAGTGTGGCATCTTATACATTCACATAGAGCTTCTTCCTTTATCTGGCATAAGTCAGCGGTCACTTTAGTGCTCATTGGAGAGGAACGTGTTTTTCTTTCACAATAGGAAGGCGATTTCTTGACTTGTGGTGCACCATGGAATTCAATGAATGCATGAAGCAGGGTTCATGAACTGCTGCATGGTTCCTCCCCATTCTCCTCCTCCTCTGACAAAAAAAACCAAAATTATGTGAATGGGTGCATGCTTGCTTCTTGCTGAAGAGCTCAGGTAAATGCACTGTTAGCAGGGCCACAAGTGGAAGGTATAGATGCTGCACTGCCTCAGTCTATATAGTCTAGTAATAGAAGAGGACGTGGGAGATGGGTTATAACCGGAGCACTGTGTGGCTAAAAGGTCCAGTAACTTATTGAAGTTGAGCCCTCTCCTGGTCTAGAGGAAATCCATATTTTATTTGACGTGAGAGCCGCTCAAGGCCTGTAAATTATTACTGCTCTATTCCACCTGCTTGTGGAAGTAACACAGTCTGTGTGTGTGTGTGCGTGTGTGTGTGTGTGTGTGTGTGCGTGTGTGCGTGTGTGTGTGTGTGTGTGTGTGTGTGTGTGTGTGTGTGTGTGTGTGTGTGTGTGTGTGTGTGTGTGTGTGCCTGATGTTGTTTCCAACCTTGGTAGCCTACAGCAGTATGTGTAGCATGTTACGGGGCCAGGGCAGTCACACCTTAACCATACTATAGGTTCATCCATCCATAGATCTATCCTTCTCTTCATCCATCCATGTTCTAAAACACATTACAGAGATGACTGCCTCCGATGTGCCACTTTCCCCCCAGCACTGAAGGCTCTCTACTCTATGCTGCTGGCAGCGTGTATCATGGCCACAATGAGAAACAACAATACACACGCAAGCGTACGTGCACAACCATATCAGTCTAGTATGGAATAATTATTTAGGTACTGTACATGCATTTTTTATGTACTGCTATTTTTAAATCAAATATTTCCATTTTATGAATTGGAAATTTGCAGAGTCAGATTTTACATGAAAAGCGTTAAATAAGATCACAAAATATGTACTGACACAGTAAATTCCTGTTGATGCTTACGTGCTTTTCAGTACATGACGTGACTTGTGTTTCAGCAAGTTTTATTGTATAATTTCTACTTTGCTACCTAAAATAGATAACACTAGAGCTCAGGGTACAGTGACAGACAAAGAATCACTACACATTTAACTAAATTACTTTAGTTTCTCCTTCCTCTCTCACCCCCTCTTGCTCACTGTACCATTCAGCGTCCAACTCCCTCTCTTAACCTTCTTGCCCCTCAGCTGGTGTTCATATCTCATCTTCCTCTCACAGCCTCCCTCCGTCCCTTTTCTCTGCAGTCCTGCTGCTATCTTTACGACCCTCTCAATAATGCACCGCTCAATTAGCCTTCGATGAGGTTTTCCACTAAAGGCTGGGTAAATACGTAATTACATGTTGTCGTCCCCCCACCTCTTGCTAATCCACTCGACTTCACTCCCCTCATCTCGTCTACCTCCTTCTCCCTCGCTCTTTTGCTCTCTCGATATGGATGGCTGCCAGGGATGGTCCAATAGAGCCCCAGCATGGGCTTGTTAGTCCCAGCTGGCTTAACCCTTCGATTGGCCACATTCAGCACTTTGCTTAGTTTTTACTTTTCTTCAGGCTGCACTTCAGCTTTGTTTTCTGGGACACTTTATCATCAGAAGAGAAACTGGAACCACCCACTAGCTACATGCTGATGAAATTCTGCTTGTTAATAAAGAAATTAATCAGGTCCAGGTGTTCTTGAACACTTCAGCTGCTCTGTCAGAGAACATCAGACACAGAGGTGAAAAGAATGGTGATAGGTGGAAAGTAGTAGTGGGGGGGATTTGTACTTATTGTGTAACTTATAATCAGAGAGCGTAGGCACTGCGGCTCTCCACTCTGACGGCTATTGATGCGATCAAATTGCCTGCCTCAAGGCAACAGTCCATAAGAAGTCAGTGGAGCTGGTGGGATGTGTTATGGTGCTTGTGTCTGCTAAGGCCAAGAAAATAAACAGAGTATTTTCAGCTTTACAGCCGCTGAAATAAATTGATGCAAACGTTATCTTTGGGTTGTCCGCTTGAACAATAACAATATTTACTGTGATATATATAAATGTTTGTTGAACATCTTTCATCAAGGCGGGCTTACAAATTCCTCCGTTGTCAAGGTCTGCCCATTATTCAACAATGTCTTAACAATGTGGATTTTGATCATTCATGTGTTGGGACCAGGCTGCTTTAATGCGACTAGCTAATGAATAGGACATGGCTTCTTTCTGAGAGGAACAACTGATAAAGGTTTTATTCAAATATCAAGAAAATACAATCGAGAGAAATAGAGTAATATCTGCAAAGTGAACTTTGAAATCAAAATGAATGATGTATTCTGGACGGAAATGGAGGCTGGACTCACAATCTAAAACTGAATTGATCTTGGCTATGGTTTAAAGAATTTGTGGAATTTGGGATAAACGGGAATGTAATAACTCCCTAAAATAGGGTATTTTATTGGCATTCCAGTTCCTTTTATATAAGAGAGTAACGGGATATAGGTGAGACTGCAAGTACAAAAGAGAAATATGAGTTTGTTTGGGCCTTGGATGGTAGGAAGAAAAACAGTGAAATAGAAAGTGAGATGAATTGGTTGGTAAAAAGAAGAAGAACAAAAGGGGGAGGGAGGGAGTCAGGCTGAAGAAAGGAATAAATGAAGGTGGAAGGGAGGGAGGGAGGACAGAGTGTTTGGGTTACCAGAGGAAGTGATAAATTGAATACAGACAGACAGCCTGAATCCTCATCTCAATCAATCACATTTTCCCTTCCTCTCGTCTCCATTTGTCTTATTGATTTCTTGTGATTTGTGTCCTGAAAGCCCGACTCAAATGACTACTCAGAGTTTTTTGGGACTCCATCTCCCAGTGAAAACTACTCTTTGGTCATTTGTTCTCACAGCTATATAAGTGAAGTAAAGGGATCACTCTTATCCAGCAAATGATGTATCAACCCATTCTCCTACAATGTCCTTTCATTTAAAACTCCATCTTTGCATGTATCCGTTTTTTCAGGGAAACTAATGATTTCCAAACTATAGGACATAGTGTGTGTGATTTGAGCTATTTTAAATATTTTAGGGCAAGTCGTAAATCCTTGGTCCAGCTCGAATCAAAGTGTCAAGTCTACAGTTCTAAGGAGGAAGAAGAGATACTGTATTGATCTGTTAATATTGTATATAAAATTACATTTTTACACTCTGTTGATATCTAACACATAGGCCTGAAATACACACACAAACATACATGCATAAATAGAGAGATGTAAGAGGTAAGGGGCAGACCATGAAAGGTGCCCCCAACAATTGCCCAGGAGGTGAACAGGCACCTCTCCAGGTTCCATGCGTCATGCACAGATAATGTGAAAGCCATTGGACATACATGCCACCATTGACAGGCTTATTTATTACTGAATAAAACACAGTTAAACATGAACATGTTATGCATATGAATCTGTAGAAAATGCCGCTGATGTATGTGCCTTTCTTTCCAGAGATGGCAAAAGTACTCACTTCCCGTACTTAAGTAGAATCACAGATACTTGATAGAAGAACTGATACGTGGTAGAAGTACTGATTTAACTTCATTACTCAAGTAAAAGTAACAAAGTACAGGCTTTGAAGTTTACGTAAGATATAAAACAAAAAATAGCCTTGCAAACTACAACCATTTTTATGCAACGCTACCTAAACCACACAAATGTTACTAGAAAGCACGCGGAGAAAGTTCAGTGGACATGGACAAAAGGCCATTTTCTTATGCCGTTGGCTACATTTTAAATAGATATCTGCCAATTGGCCTAAAACATCACAAATATGATTATTGTGACAGAGACTGGGACTCCAGGGTAATACGATTCTGACTGAGCAGCAAGTTATGAATTCAGTTGTGATTTTGTGAGAATTCACAGATCCAGTTCCTCTTTTTTAATCTTCCGCTTAACATTTAATGGAATCTACATGTATGTGTGTGAGCTCAAATATAGCTTTTGGAAAGAAAATAAAGCATAAAATATGCATTACTAAGCAGACATTTATTAAGAAGTCCCCCACCACATCGGGCAGAAGTCATTCTTGATGCCTACTATCTCAAACATCCCTCTGAGATAAGGCCGAGGATGATTGAGATTTCTTGCTGCTTGTCTGCCGAATCTCTGGATCTCTGTTTTCTTAATTTTCAATCATGTTGCCGTCCATACTACTATGTGCTAACATTAGCACAATGAAATGATTTGAAACTTGTTAGTGAGGACTAGATTAGGACTGTATTTAAAGTTGATTTTGGTTTTCCAACTTTGCACCAGGTTGGTCTGTTAAAACACGGACAGAGACAACTTCTCTCTGTTGATGCAACATGCAACCTAGCTTACAGGTGAAGAACATACACAACAAAATCACTAGCTAACTTACTTTAAATGTGCAGTAACTATTGACCAATACAACAGGCTTATATGAACTTAAATTTACAACATAAATTATACGACTTACAGTTCTCAAAGATGCACACACACAATCTCAACCGATTATCCTCCGAACAGCTAGTTTCTTTTTCTTTTTTCTCACTTTCTTCTCTGTGTAGCGCGCTCCCGCTTGCAGTGTAACAGTGCAACAAGCCAATTTTTTAAAATGTAAGGATTAGAAAGTGCCGATATTCTTGTTAAAATGTTTGGAGTAAAAGTAAAAAGTCGCCACAAAAAAAAGAGGAAAGTAAAGTAAAAAAAATCTAAAAAATCTACTTAAGTACAGTAACATAGTATTTGTACTTCGTTACTTCCCATCTCTGCTCTCCTCCCACACAATGTCAGCATCTGACTCACTTTAGTGAATGTTAAAGAGATGGTTTGCTGGAGCATTGTCTCTGTCCACACACACACACGCACACACTTAGAGTACAGAACCTACATACACTGGTTGCTCTTGGGTGCTAAAAGTAAGTGAGTCACCCTATACAGGTGCAATTAAAATCTCTGTCTTAGCATGATGTCATCAGCGGCCATCCCTGCAGACACTGACCTGAGTTGTGTTCCTTTAAAGATCAACATTTGTCTTAAAACATGCTCAGGGTTGTGTGTGTGTGTGTGTGTGTGTGTGTGTGTGTGTGCGCGCGCTAGGAGAGAGACTGTTTTTTTTTCTGGCATTTTTCCAATCTTATTTCCATACTGTTTAGTACTACTAAGTAGTACTGCTTATTATACTGCTTATCCATCTGCTGTGAGTGTGTGCAGATTATTCTGTGAGTACCACGGGGCATCTTCAACAGGAGAAAGGCTGAGATCACAAGAATTTAAGAAACAAATTGGTCATGTTCGTAAAACACCAGGCAGTTTCAGTTATGTCTTATAAGACAGAAGACACAGACAGCAGACAGCTCTCCTGAAAATGGGACATGATGGCTGGGGCAACTTCCAGCTCACATGGTAGAGTGTGGCCCCATGTAGGATGAGTCCTTTGCAGCAGCCAGGGTTTTAATCTGACCTGCACTCCTTTTCTGTGCGTCATCTCTCTCTCTCTCTCTCCCTTCTCTCCAGTTTATCTATAGCTTTCTAATACAATTTTGAAGAAAAAAAAGCCCAAAAAATAATCTTCAAAAATCAAAACGAAAATGGGACATGGCAATACAGTTGTGGACCCAAGGGGCTGAAAAAACAGATTGAGTACGGTAAGTTTGATTGACAGCCACCACATCAGCCCAAACATTTAAAGATTTTTCTTATGATTTGAGCTTACCACCATCCTTAATGGTAAATAAGTGGGACTCCACTTTGCTTTTCCACTCAGCTTATCTTGTTTGACGTGCAGCGCTATGATGCAACAAATACAAATTGTCTCTCCAATGACATTTCTGTCAGACTGCCACTGTTTCAACACGGCAAATAGAATAAGTTAATTAGTGTATCTAATTGCATTTGGTGGCTCAGCTTTGGGAATATCAAATCAAATTAGGATACCCAGTGTTCTTTGTCCATAGCACACAGTTTGCCTTAAGCTATGCTTTTTAGGATCTGTCTTTTGTCTTTGTCTCTATCTTTCTCAACTTCCCTTCCAGCTGTACTACGCCTTTGCTTTGTTGTGTATCCTACGTTTTCTCTCTCTCATCATCCACCTACACTTTCTTAATCTTATCATTCCTTTTTTGGAGGGTGTTCTCTTATTTTTTACTTCTGTTTCCCTTTTTCTTTGGATAGGATTCTCTTATTTACATCTGTTTCCCCATCAGTAAAGATGTTTGTCTCTTAAAGGTCCCATGACAGGGGGCTCTTTGGATGCTTTTAAATAGACCTTAATGGTCCCCTAATATCTGAAGTCTCTTTCCAAAAATTGGAGTGTAACCCATTAAGAGTGACGTATGACATATTGAAATATTTGGGTAACCATTACATTGTCTGTTACAAAAATGTGTTACGGTGGGGTGAGGACCCAAAAGCAACAGGCAGCAGGCCGGAGGGAGCTTCACTAAAGCGTTTATTGAAAAAGCAACAAAAGGAG